>NC_056468.1:29058509-29135866 GCF_008729295.1 Plectropomus leopardus | reverse complement strand
AGGAAAATGCCCAAATACGTGAGATGACAGAGCAAAGATGATATTTTTGACTCTTTCTATATTTGACAATATACACACACAAAAAAATGTAGTCATGCTAATTTTTTAAACTTATATGCAGGGAAATCCAGGCAAAATGGGGTTTGAAGTCTTCACAGCATTTTTAAAAGCCAGTGGTAAAAAAAAAAAAGTATTCAGGCTACAAACTGGGTTATGATTTTATAACCTCTCACTTGGAGACAACTTTTCTGTTATACAATAAATGTATAAACATAAATAGCCTAGTCTGAGGTTGTCATACATAATCAGAATAATCATGGATTATTTCCCTCTCATCAGAGCTCATTTTCTGGTTCACACATATACATTTTTAACTTAAGTTTGAGCTATGCCTTGTTATACAACTTTGGGATTTTGGAGTTTACGAGGAGCCACTGAAGGCAACATCTTCACACTAAATTAGTCTCTTGGCTTGAGAACCACACGCCTACACTCAAAGACTGAAACTACAATTATACAATTAATCAGCAGTTGCACAGATTACTGCACAGTTATACAAGGGGGCACAAAGAACACAGTATCATAAAGCTTTTTAATAAGAAATTCAATGCAGTGAAATAGAATTGGAACATATTTTGATTAGTTAAGCTCATTATTTGTCTGAGAGTTATTTATTTTGTTTATTACAACACTTTTGGGCTGTTGATTGGGACATTGCTAGTTTTTCCTTTAATTTGTCACCCTCTCTTACCATTTTCAACAGTGATGACAGGGTAACAGTTCAGTTTATTGGTTTAATTTTGAAATTCTCTTTATATGATCAAAAACAAACTGGGGATTGTGAGTAGATTTTAGACCCATTTGTTGTCACGGTTGTTTTTTTTTTCCGCATAATTATCATGCTCAGGATAAGGGGTTGTCTCAAAACCTCAGATACATGAACCTGAAAAATCAGTTTTCACAAAGTGTATATTTCTCATATATTAGACTGGCAGCAAAAAAAAAAAAAAAAAAAAAAAAAAACACTGCCTACGGACCTGAAACTACAATTTGTTACTTTGGAAAAAGGAACAACTTGGTAGATGGGTGGTGTTGCGGTTAGGGAAAGCCACGGTAAAGAAAAAAATAAGAGGAAGTATGCTGTGTGAGTGATATGGCATCGTTATGGTGTTTTCCCAAGCGTTACTGTTACCTTTCGCCCCCCAAAACTGGTCTGCCCATCAGAGTCTGGTTGTAGGCTCACTGTTCTTAGTAATTCCCCCATGACAAACCTGCAGGGAAAAATGAGAGATCATTGGGGACACTGAACATCTTCTCAACATTCAGCCACAGGAGCATCAGTCAGGTTAGTCGCTGATTTTGGGTGCTGGCCAGCTCATCCTAAAGGTGTTGGATAGAGCTGACATTAAGGCTCAGTGCAGGCCAGTCAGGTTCATCACATCCAATTGGGAAAACTGTTTATTTACTGACCTCATTTTCAGCACGAGGGAAATGTTTTGTTAAAACAGGAAGTGGGCCTCCCCAGACTGTTGGCACAACTGTTGGAAGCTAATCATGTCCTAGACCCTCAAAAGGGTGTTGCAAGAGGTTTTCTTTTTCAGACTTTCCTCTACTATCTACTTTTGTTTAGTTAATGTATGTTTTCAAGCCTCATTCTCTATTTATTTATTTATCTATAATTTATGTAGTTTTACTTTTAACTGTGCAATACTGAATAAACTGTACATGATGTGTGTAGTAAATCAACTGTGCAATACTCTGTCTTTTCTTACATATTGTATTCTTGATAGTACTATGCACATATTTTTACTCACTTCTTATATATCTTAGGGCAAGCATATGCATTTTGTCAGATTTTAAATACAAGATTGTCATGGCTGAAAGAGTTCAGGATTAGCATTTCAGTGTGATATATATAAAACTTTGTTTATTGTGTGTTTTTTGGCAAACAAATTACATTCAAAAAGAGTCTGTAACTGCATAAAAACCTTTAAAAAAGCACTGAAAGGATAATGAAAAGGCAACCACTGGGGGAATGACGTAACGCAAAACTGGAAAGAGAGAAGATAATTTACACAATATTATTATATGTGTATTATTAACAGAATTTTAACATTTCATAGGCTATTTTTGGTTTTTACAGTATTGACAGTCATTGACAATGCTGGTATATATTGTAGCATAATGCACAGGCTTACTACTTATGATTTTCTATTTCTGTTCTCCTCTAATTTCCATGCATATATACAGTACAACAGCAGCTATGATGTGTCCATGTCCAAATTTCCCTCAGGGGATCTGATCTGAAAACAAGAGTCAGTCTGCGGACACACAAGTAGCTCTGTCAGGCGGTACGTAGGTTCAACAGTTCAACTAAATGCTATCGTCAATGCGTTAACAATTTCTCAGCACCAGTGCTAACATGCCCAGATTTCAAGCTGTAACCAGATAATGGTATCACAATTAAAGAAAGGGGATCACTACAGTATAGTTCATCCTGAGAAAGTCATGAATGTCTGTATCTCTAAAGGGCAGCCCATTAAATACTTGTGGAGAGATTTCAATTAAAACCATAAACCTCATGGTGGCACTATAGAGGATAAAGTCAGATGATCGCCAGAGTTTGATGTCTGGGAACACCAAAAAAAATCTGCAAATCCAGTCGGTAAGTGGTGACATATTTTACAGGAGAACTTTGACCCGCTGGTGGCACTAGCGAAAAAGTCAAAAATATCCTGAATCTCAGAGGGTTTTATCCTCTGGGGATCACGAATGTCTCTACAGAATTTCATAGTCACATATCCGAAACTTGCTGAGATATTTGTGGTCTAAAAATGTTAAACTGACTAACATTACTGATTTAGAGCAGAAGATAAAGAGGACATTTTATTCTGACATTAAAGCGGTGACAACCAGTATATGTATAGTATATTATATATATATATATATATATATATATATATACGTTAAAGCTTTGTTTGTAGCATTAAGATTTTTCTTCATAGATAGATAGATATAGCTTGATAGATAGATCAAAAGCTGCTGCAAGGCAAACATTTGTATCCCTCAGCGAAACCCATGGCCAAGCACCTGATACACACACACTTTGATGAATAAAGGTGTTAGAAGAGTCCTGGGGCATTCAGGTGACACTTGTCTTTGCTGCTCTACACACACACACACACACACACACACACACACACACAGAGAAAATCTGTCTAAAGGATGACCTCAGGTGACAGCACTCATGCATGCCCACACACACAGTTATACAGGAACAGGAGAGTCTGTTCTGCTCCAACACTTTATCCCTCTAGTGGATCTAAAACAGCATCACAGCCGGGTCGCCCACGGCAGACAGAGGAGACTGAGGGAAAAAAATGAGACAATAAGGGGGCGGGAGGCAGGCAGAGGAGAGAGGAAACGAAAGCACGGGTGGGAGATCGAGAAAGAAGTACAAGAGGAACTGAGAGAGAGCAGAAGACAAAACAAAGGTGGGGCTGTGGAAGAAAGGGAAGTTAGGATGGGAGGAAGGGGGAGCGCTTAAACAAGTTGTCATTTATCAAGATAAATATTATTCTACTTAGTTTAGCTGTTTCTTAATGTTTTAATTAATATTTATTATTTAGGATTTTTGTGCATTGTGATATGATATGGACATCCAAATAGTTTATCTGCTTCTGGTTATATTATTCCAATTACAACATTCATAGTACAGTATTTCACTGATCAATAACTTAAAAAAAACGCAGCTAGCTTTATTAAACTGCAAATATCCCCCTTGGCTGAGACACTGATGAACCACTACAAAAGTAGCGGCATTGTATTTATGTGTACCTCTTTATTTTTGAGAAGACGTTTTTATTGGTATTTTCATCTTTATTTGACATATGGAGGGAAAGTGGGGTATGGCATGCAACTCTTTATTTTGTGTATCTTGTCCCCTATGGATCTCTTCATGGACAGTCAGAACGAGTGCCTCTGACTTGATAGTTTAACATTTTGGGAAATACACTTATTTATATTTTGGTAGAGAGTTACATGAGAAGATATCACATTTGAGACTAGTACTGACCTCCTCATTTCACTCTCTGCTAGAAAGCAAAAGAGGACATTTAACAAAATTCAAACTATGCCTTCAATATATACAAAATAATTTAATTCATTTAAAGGAATACTTCACACCGCAGATGACCATTTGAATGTCAATTACTCACCCCGTGTTACATTGAAGTTTTGAAGAACAGGTTTTACTCCCATGCCTGGGGGGAATAAAGAATCCAAAAACTGAGAAAATTCTTGATGAAAGGAAGTCATAGGAGTCAACATTTTAAAAACAGCAAAACAATATCACAGCATTTGTTTAAAAATGCTCACAAAACTTGTGCAGTATAATCTAAATCTTATTTATTTAGTTCTATGTTCAGCACTTCACAAACAAAGCCTTTTTCGGCGTGGAGTTAAACTAAAAATGACACTTACTGATGCTCGCTTCAAAGCCAGACTCCATTAACACAAACAGTAATGTTACCTCACTGCTCTTCTACAAATGCTTCCATCGGTGGTTTGTTTTCATTATTTTGTGACTTTGGTGAATGTGAGCTAATCATTTAAAACACAAAAATCTCATAATAACACAAACAAACTTACTGATCTAGGCAGAGGTAGACCAGCAGCTCCCGTTTTCAGTAAGGTGAAATGATGTTTTTGTCGATGATGTTTGGGAAGTACTGAGCATACAACTAAATAAATTAGACTCGGATGATATTGCATGATTTGTGCGAGAGCTTGTAGCTAGATGTTTTAATATAGTTTTGCTGTTATTAAACCTGGGCCCCTATTACTTCAATTCATCAGGAAATGTTTCCATTTTTAGATTCTTCCTTCACTGGAAGCATGTGAAAAAACAAAGATTTTTTTCTCATGAATTCAATGTAACACAACAAAACTAATGACTGTTTAAAGTCTTTCTTTTAATACATTAGTTTTCCCAAGCAAAAAAGAATCCAGTCCTGGGTCAGTGGTTTCTGTCTCAAAAAATGTAACAGAAATATATATTTCTATGATCATGATCCCTCAGACATCAGAATGAAAATTACTCCACTGGATTTTACCACTAGATGGAGCTACATGTACACAACTTGCATAGAGAGGAAAATTGACAAGGAAGGAGGACATAAAGACGATGAAAAAAAACAGAACACGGAGTGCAGAGAAGTATTATGAGTAAAAAAGGAGAGTGGTGATGAAATAAAAAAATAAAAAGAACAGTGGTGGAAATGTTTTTTCTTTTGGTCCCTGATGGTTTGAACAGTCTCCAAAGGCTTTCCATGCCTGAAACTCACCACCTGCGCCTCGCTCTCTTCTAGCCACACACACACACACACACACACACACACACACACACACAAAGAGCCGAATCTACCTCAGAAAAAGTCATTACCTGCAGTTCATCACTCAGTGTAGCAAGTAAAGCAGAGGAGAACAACTGTTCTTCAAGGATGAACTAATTTCGTTTTTCTTTTCTTTTTTAAAGCAATCATTTTGAAGAGAACGCGGCAGCGGTGCATCTGAATCTTCATTGTCGAAACTCGAGTTGTGGATAAAGGCTTTATAGGGTGATGACAAATTAAGCTGCACAGTTTTTACTCATTCCAGGCGTGTTTTCAGGTGTATAATGGCAACAATATGAAACAGTTCATCATAAATCACACTGTTGTTACTCTACAGAAAATTACAAAGAGTTCTAAAAAATAACCAAGTTCAGAAAACTGCCGCCTGACTTTATTTTTCTCAGTGACACTTTACATGACGATGACTTAATTCCTGCCTGGTAATTTTAACATTGATGAATGAAAATAGACCCAGTTGTGTACAATGATACACAAAATGGCAAAATGTCTAGTCAGAAAGAAAGCAGCAGATGTATTTCCCTAGACCTTGGATCTTCAACAGGGGGTCTGTGACCTCCTGGGGGCCCTCAGAGTTACAGAGTTACTATTATTCAGTAATTTTCTGAAAGTACAGATTAACATGAACCCAACATACTGTATTTTGAAGTGTTACAACTTAAAAAGCAAATGCAGGTCAAGATTGCAGCCTGATACTTCTGCCTGACAACTCCATCTCCATCTAACATCCTAGAAACCTCCCAAAATCCAAGAAATGTCGTAAAATCCAAGAAATGTCCTAAAGTCGGAGAAACGTTCTAAAATCCAAGAAACATGCTACAATCCTAGAAATGTCCTAAAATCCAAGAAACGCCCTACAATCCTAGAAACAGGTATGAAGCTGCTGCGACTGGCCCCTGGCCTCCTGTCATTTTGCAAAACTGGCCCCTAAGCAAAGCAAGTTGAGTTTAACTGTTGTAGGGGGTCCTTGTCTTTCTTTCAGCTAAGGGATCTTTGAGTGTTAGGCTGTCTGCGAGTCAGATCCACCCCTCGATCCACCCTCTTGTTCAAATATGATCACCTCTGGCTCCACAACCCCCCGCAAAATGGCGACGGCCAAAATGCCAGACTCGAGGCCCCAAAAGAGGAGTCCATAAATCAATGTGTAACATTACAGTGGCTATGTCCATTATTCGCACAGGCTATGGGTGAATCCAGAGATGACTTTGCTCCAACACCCGGGCCACACAGTATGCGTAAGCTGCATGTGACGGCTACCCTGCTGAACAGCTGCTCATCAAACGCTTGTGGTGGTCATACCGAAAACATTATTGCTGCAGCACGGCTGAAGAGCTGTTTGTTGCTCTAATTACTGTATTTCTACAATTACAAGCCACCACTCCACTAATTTATTGAGCTGTGCAAGCAAGTGCATGTCAGCACCACTGTCATGCAAATATTTCACAATAAAAAAGACTTGTTTTACCAATTGAGGGGATCTGTCCACAAAGAAATTGACAGAGGGCTTTTATTTTAAAATACAAACAAGAAAAAGATGAGTTAAACAGACATATTTGGATTTGCATGTCTGTGACAAAAAAAAAAATCTGAAACTGTTGTGAAAAATGATATAATGTCCATATAAGTTTCAAAGGACCACCATCATTGGCTATTTTTGCTGAAACCGCATGCATCACGCTGACAAAAACTGGTGAGACTCCAATTCTTCAGATGTTCTGCAGCTGAGTAGCAGCCAAGCTAATACAGGCTGTGTGGCTGCTCAAACCTGATAACATGGGTGCCGAAAAAGAAAAATCAACAGGTTCTGTGATGCACACACACTGCTCACACAATCAGTGTGGCCCGGGTTGAGACCCCAGCGGCAGCACTGGACCGTGTGAATGCTTTTACCTAATATGCAAAAAATACAGATTGGCTGATGCTGACTGGTCCAGAAAAACTTAAAAAGACAGAAACGTCAGTCTCAAAAGAAAAGTGTAAGCAGAAATGTGTAATTGATAAGAGAATACACTATTCCAAAGAAATGATTTACCCACTGATATGCTTCATTTTACCCATTATAATGTCAACCACAGCTTAGTGTGGACTTGGACATAATGTCATCTCTCTATCTTTGTCTCTCTGTATCTGTGTCTCTCGCACACACATTCATACTTCTATACTTGTGAAGGCCTGTCCTTACCTAACCGTAACCTGATTTGACCAAAAACTCACTCAAACACCCAAAATGTCCTCACTCTACAAAATGACCTTACCCTCAAGGTCTTCAATTCAAATTGGTCCTCACAGAGGTACAAGAACACACAAACACACATCTAGATGCACACGATACCCAACACCTGAAACGACTCTGTCGGGCCAAGCTGGGAGGCACAATTATGAGTAGTTGCCTTCTTGACCTTCTATCTGCCACCCGATCAAATTGAATGATGATTATCATATGAGCGATAAGCTCCTTAAAGCACTTTCATATAACTTTGTCTTTTTCCCTCTGACTGTTTGTCTTTTTCTTTCTCCACACAGATATCTTTCTCGCTGCGCTCTACTGCTCTCTCTGTCTCTGTACATTTCTCTCTGTCTGTTGCTCACTCCTTCCCTCCTGTAAAAGGGCTCTGAAACTTTTACTTGAAAATGTCATATCATAGTTGATCTTATCCATCACAGTCATGCAGGAGCTGCATTTCAACACTTTTCACTTTCTCAGTTGATTTGTGACAAAAAATGAAGAGAGCAGGTGTGATGCGATGCAGTACATTGCTGAGGCATGCTGAAAATACATTATGCCTCCCACTGAGGACACCGAGGTCACGCCCTTTGTATTTTTGTAATGTGGGAGCTTAAGCAACCGTGATAGATTAGAATCAATTATTTAAAGATTTAATTCTCATAATTTTAATGCAATCAAACCATATCATAAATACATGGTATATATTTCTGTTCAGCAGCTAGAAGGGATCTCAGAGAGCACAGACCTCGACCATCTTGCAATCATCTCGAGTGTCAAAAATAATTTGTGCATTCACTTTGAATATTCTCACTTTATTTTAATATATTTATTACTTCACCTCAACTTCATCTGACATCTGAAGGATTGCAACTTTATATTTTTAAGACATAAATTAATTAATTAATTAATTAATGCACAAATAAATGCCACACACACACGGCTTTAGTTGTGACAGTATTGAAAAGATTCTTAAACAGCATCTAGACCTAGTGATAGTACATACCTTCATTTATGTAAAATATACTGATTAGTTTTTGACTTGTTACAATTGACTTGTGACGTTAGCATTCTGTAATCCAGGATAAGAAGCTGATTGTCTCATGTCTTTTAGGGTTCAACAATTATAATATATATAATATTATAGCATGTAAAAAAACATTGTTGATTACACCGTCCAAAACGGTTCAAGCTTTCTAACTTAAATTACAACACTTTCAAGACGTGAACATGTTTTGCAAACACAACGAACATATTACAAAGCTTCATGAGTGAATCACAAGTGTATTTATTTAGGTTTTCCCACAGTTGGTCAGAACAATTTCTCAGTGCTGAGGCCTCTTTTTTCAAAGCTGATAATGCTGCTTTCAACACTGAAATGCTGTTTGACCAGACGGTTAATTTCAGACACAAAATGAATAAAACTCAACCAGAGCAGGAGCTTCTGCCATCTGTTGAGTGGAGTGTGACAAAGATAACACAAAAGTTTCAGTACTGCAGTAAGTCTTTGTCTGTCTGTATCTCTGTAGATCATGTATATATATATATATATATATATATATATATATATATATATATATATATATATATATATATATATATTATTTGTCACAACATAAATGCTGTACAAATACAGAAAAATGAATTATAAATGCTTCATTGATCCTGGGGGACAAAACTTGAGAAAATGTGCATTTTTTTTCATATGCTATAATAATGTGGATTGGTCTTTATAATTTAAAAAAAGTAAGAATAGAGATGGACAAAAAAATACAATACTGTGAATGTTATTTAAGAACTATTTGTTAATTTCTGAATCTCTGAAAATCAGTTTTTAAAAATGATTTTCACTACACCTTTTAGTTATACAACAATTTAATTTGACACTGTGCTTTGGAGCTGTATACAATTTTTTTGTGCCTAATTACAAGGGAGAACTGTATATTGGATTTTGGAAACAATGAATGTAATTAGAAAGAACTCTTGTTGTGATATCAGCATGAAGGAGACCCCTCTCTCTTTAAACTGTACAACACCAAACACTAGACTAATCAGAGCCTCACAAAAGAAATGATGTGTGTGTTTCTTGACATTGCGACAAATAAAATAAAAGGTATTTGTCATCTGGAATGATGGTCATATTTCCGCGGCCTCTGCATCCAAGAAGAGGCACATCAGCATGAAAGATCATGTGTATACCACTGCATTAGCTTTCAATGAAGCAAAATGCAAAAGTGGTTTGGGAGAGCCAGAACACAACAGAGCAGTCTGTGAGATAAATGTGCTCTCTGGCAACTCTCTGGAGCTCTATGGACCTCTATGGAGCCCAGTAGAGGGTGGAGTCAGTCTATTTCAAATTCCATATGCAAGAACGTGTGATTTATGTTTTATGACATCCTTTGGTGCCAATGCAGTAGGTGTATGTGAATAATAGTACAGTTAAAAATTAAGGTGTGGAAGTAGATAAACAACAATGGTTTGAGTCAGAGTAGTCAGAGTTTATACTTTTACAGTTCACTGTGTGGATGTCCACATGCAGCCCACATTTTGTGACCGTGTGAAAGGTCTGCACTACAAGAGTGCCGACTACGCCTGCACTTGGAAAGTAAAGTGGGCGCTTTGTTTGCAGCATGTACTATGCACCCTGCCCTACTCTTTTTAACTAGTCGTACACACTGTTTCTTCCTTTTTCTTACATTTTTCATGTTTTTCAGCCAAATACAACAAACAAATACCCCTTTCCAACCAACATTGCATGTGCATGCTGGTTTTTCAAACATGGGTAAACTCTAAATATAGGCAATAGACTGCATTCCCACTTAAATTGAACACAGCCCTGCAGCAGCCAAGTCTGCCTTTTCTGTCAGTTTGTGTATGAGTGTGTGTCTGTGTGCAAGGGAGGGGGTGTTATCAGTGTGTCTGTGCAACGTCACAGACAGGCCAGAAATGAGGTAAACAGTGGAGAGCAACATGAATAGAGGACTGTCAAAACGTACTGTGGTTTCTTGTCTTTATATCTCTCTTACTTATTCAGTCTGTCTTTCAAACTTGGTGCAGACTAACTTGGAATAATGTTTAGCGCTGCTTAGGAGGATACGGATGGTAATTAGTGACAGTGCATCATTGCATTTTGCCAGGTAAAGAGTTGAAATTAGCACATTTACCCAGGTGATGTGTTCCCATCAATGCTAATTGGAGCCAGTGGTTATAAATACCTGTGTAAACAGAGATGGTTCAGAAACTAAATTTAGACAGTGGACTTTAGTGTAATTTCCTGTATCTCTGTCACATGCGCTTCACCACTGAAACCTCGCCCTTTTTGGAGACTAGCGTCTGTTCTGAGTCAATTTACTCCAATGGAAGACATTGTGAATGATTATTTTGCCAAAGTCACTGAAGTAAACATTAAACTCATTATCCCCTAGCCACATATCTTCTCAACATGCAGACAAAAAAATGTATATCTCAGATACACTAATCAGGAGAAAATGAGCTTTGTTGAGACCTGTCTAAGCAATACATTCTCGCCAGATCTAGAAACAACTGATATGATCAATGGCCCTCGTTTGTTATGGAGCATCTTTGGTGGTATGTATAGAAGCATGTTGTTCAGGGGTTAATGACATCCTGGTGGTTTCTTTGCATTTACTGTATTATTGAACAGCATGTTATGCATGCAGGTTGTACATCAGTGCCTGGGCACGTCTACTAGGCTGTGTGTTCACAGAGACTGCTTGAGGAGGATGAAGACCAATGGCAGGTCAATTTCTCGGTCAAATCATCAAGTATTTCCCTTACGGGCACATATGAAAGATAAGGCACTGTTAACCTATTGCAGGAAAGTTCACTTTGGTTTTGGGTAAAATACCAATACAGACTGCAGATCGTCTATTTAGTTGTGTCATTTAGCTTGTCTTTTACTTTTTGTCAGAAAGAATACAAAAATATCCATAACTTTGACATCTCTTTGGGTATTGGTAACATTTAATCACCATGTTCCCACATTTTATGTGCTAATTAATAATCTGTTGATTAAAAAGGGTGGCTCGGTGGTGTGGTGGATAGCACTGACGCCTCACAGCAAGAGGGTCCCCGGTTTGAATTTAGGTTGGAGCAAAAGTTCATAAGTTTGAATGAGTTTTTGGTTAGAAGTACTTAAATAAGGTCTGTGGTTAGCACTAGCTTAAGGGACTTTCATGTGTTGTTCTACTGTTGACAAGTCCAACAGTAAATACCCCCTTCACAAACTTCTAAGTTTTTATATTCCTTTAAAAAAGGTAGTTGCTAAAAAGTGGCTAAATGATACTATAGAATGTCATCACACCAAACCACATTGGACATGGCTTTACAGCCTTCTATTGGTGGCGACAGGACTGTAGTGTAGTTCATTTTAGCCTTATTAGAAATAGCTTTTTGCTTCTGGCGATTGCGTTAAGGCTTCAGAAATCATAAAAGTGGTGTTCTTTTGAGAAGATTATCTTGCTGAACAAAACGTATAAGTATTATAAATGTTTTCTGCCACAGATAATTTTTTCTGCAACGATCCAAAATCTGATGCAAAAATCCCATCGACTTTTTGACGAGGGAACCAGGCTGACATTGGCTTCCGGGTTGGCTTAAAGAAAAATGTCATCCCCGGGGCACTCTATTGAGAGTTTTCAACAACTGATATTCCAGCTCTGTGCACTTGGAACTGATCTGGGAACAGCTTTGTGTGCATTTATAAGCATGTTTAAAGCCATCCAGAGACGACAAAGAGAGCTTGGGGCGCCTATCAATGACGGTACATCATTACTGTACATAATCATTCGTTTGATGAATCTGTTTCCACTGCATTTGGGGGGGACTCGACCCCAAAGCCCATTCATTTGATTGGTGTAAACATGAAATACTGTAAGCAGGCACGGTACATCGTTTTGCCATGGACAGAGCCATATTTGGCTTTGGGCATTTGTTTTCTGGCACGGTTTGAATCAATTGCACCTAATATGAAAACACCCCTGATACACCAACTTTTCCACTTTGAAAGTGTTCATAAAAAGCAGTGAATAGAAACACACCTACAGTCTACTACTACAAGGTCTCCATTTCTTATTTTTTATTAGTAGTTGTGACCAACTATTGGTGAACTTATATGTGCTAAAGTGAGCTCCAGCCTGTAAAACCTTCGTGGACACTTAGTTTAGTTTCAGCTCTGCTTTAATTTCCACACTGGCCACTGGAGATCATTCAGCTAACAGACTGCTTTGACATTTACAACAGAAACTACAGAGCAACAGTGAACAGAAACACAGAGGACAGATTACACTAAGCAAAACAATGAAAGGAAAGCCCATAGAGTCACATCCATAAACATTAAAGTCATTGAGGGCATAAACAACCACAGAGAAATGGAGCCACAAATGGAGCCACAAATGGAGCCAGAGGAGAGAGAAAGTATGAATGAAATGAATAGGAGGCTGTGATGGTCAAAGCTCATCACTCAGACTGACTCAAGCAACTGAAAGGTCTAAATGAGGGAAATCATCTCCCTGTGCAATGTGACCAAATGGTAATATCTGTTTTTTATTCATAGAAATGAGAGGAAAAAAAAACAGAGGGACACATTGACTGGTTATTCTTGTCCATACGCCTGTCATTTACATGTTCACACCTAAACCACCCACCCCCCCCGAGTCTGTGTCTCGTTTGTCCTGTCTGCTCACACGTTTCTGCACTTGTGAGTATCCATGTGACTGTGTGTGTGGGTCTGTGTGCTGTGTGTGTGCTGCGTGTGTGCCTATGTGCGTGTATGTCTGGCCTGCACAGCTAATTCCCTCTGCCAGAAAATGTCCTGCAGCAAGAATTTGGAGTTGAGAAAGTGTCCGCTGCTCTGTCGATATGTGACACGGTGCCAAAACGGGCAAGCAGCCACTTTCGATTAGCATGGTCCAACACTGCCCATTCACAGCTACAGCACTGCCAGAAACTGGTCGAGAGTGCTGAGAGGAACTCCATATTGCCAAAAACAAGTTTGAGATGCTGCAAACAAAAAACCATAGCTGCCAAAAACTTGTCCAGAATCCCCAAAACAATAAAAACAATAATAGAGAGATCATGATTGCAAATGATGGTGCTCATGGCAGACTCGCAAAACTCCATAAGTGTTTGTTTGTTGTTTGTTTGTTTACTGTTGGCCAACAATAAGTGAGAATTAGTGATAATTATTATCACAGACTTGTGGATAAAAGTGGAAGTTTAACTGTCAATAAATCCCCATAAAACAAAAAATTCAAGGAATATACCAGAGGTGTTGAATGTTTTAGCAACTGGACTACTAACTTTGTATTAATGCAGTTTTGGTGATGAAATCACCATTGGCAAATGTGTATTTTTCTCCTGAAGGGCATTGAGAAGCTATGTTGTCATAAAATTAAATTCAAAAGCAAATCAATAGGAAAAAATGGACAGCATGAAAAGTATAATATAAATTTGGTGTTTTTGTGTGTTATTTTGACACCCCAAATCTTCTACAGTGTGACAACTGAATGCATCCATTGTGACAGAATCCTGTTCTCAATCCTGTCTCTTTCACTTTACGGTGTACTGAAATTAATGGAAACTTATGGAAAACGAGATTGAGGAACATTGCATTCATTTGGCAGGCACAGACTTACAAGTGCATTCAAACTCAAAAGGAAAAACGGAAGATGCCATCAAAAATGGGAAGTCCTATCCCCCCCAAACAAACAGCTAAAATGTATTTAGAGAGCTGCAATCTAACTCTTTTTTATCTCCAAAAGAATTGAGATGGAAGTAAGTGCCAGCATGGGGTGCTGAGGTGCAGTCTGAACAGGTGGCCTCTTGGCCTGCGATAATAGATCTGCAGAGACTGTGCTGTCTTCCTTCAGGACCACCACTGTGAGACTACAACAGAAAACAGCCCTGACCAAGAGGGCTGACTGGAGGATCACCAAAGCAACAAGGCGGCCATTGGTTGCACTGGAGTGTACGGTTTGGCTATAGCTTGACTCACTACAGTCTTGAGCCGAATGTGAGTTGCATCATGAAGCTAGTAAAGTGAATGGGGAAGCTGAATGGTGTGGGAAAACTTTTATCAGTGGCAGAGATGTGGTGACGCATGCCAGGGCTCCAAATTTGGAGTTAGCGTCCTCACGGATGCAATATGATGGAAAAGTACCCACAAATTCATTTTGAGAGTTAATTGTACACTAGGTACTTTTTAAAAACATTTATGTGACCCCAATTAGATGTAATAGACTTAACCTGGTGCATATCCAAGAGGGTCTCGCATTTATTTTTATTTATTTTTTTGACCCGACAAAATTGCTTCTAAAAATTCTGCTCTACTGCTAAAAAAAAGTTTATCATGTTTAATGTTCCTACCCATCTTACTGTATGTAATGTTAAATTATGTTACAGATGTCTGTTTTTATTTGAATTTACTGTCACTTATTATGTTGTTGTATTGTAAGCTTGCCTGGGTAAGGACCAGATGGAAATGGCGTGCAACAAGTTGACAATTCTGTCTCATATCAGGTGACACGCGAGCTGCTGTAACGTTTTCATGTCCCTGGCTCGCTATCCATCTTTCCTCCGCTCCACAGCAACCACTACATCAACTCATCATCATGCATGTTACATATAGCGCTCATGCTATTCTCTCATGATCAGCGCTGATCATCATCAACACACATAAAGATGAACAAGCCTGGGACACAGACCTGTCCCAGCATGGACCTAATGGATATTAAAATGTGGACTTAAACTCATACAGTTCCTGGGTCAACATAGACCCGTGAAGACCTCTAGCTAAAGAAGTGATGAACACCATAAACTGCCTCCCTACTAAGGAAAAGGCAGATCCTCCACATGTTGTACAAGAGCACAGAGGAGAGCTTCTGCTGCAATGTTTGGAAAGAATCACAGTTTTTTCCACCAGGGTCACACCCCGGTTCCTCGCTGTCCGAGTTGGTAGCATCAGAGTATTGTCAGTGGTGATAGATAGGTCTCATCCTTTTCCCTAAAGCAACACAAGCTCAGACTTGTCCAGGTTGAGCTTTTGGTGGTGCCTTGACATCCGCTCTGAGATATCTGACAGGTAAGCAGTGATGCGTGTCTCCACTGGAGTGTCAGAAGGAGGGCGGGGGGATAACAAGAATAGCTGGGTTGTTGTCAGTATAGCAGTGGTAAGAGAGGCCATGACATTGCATGACAGCAGCAAAAGTCCTTGTGTAGAGGAAGGACAATGTGTGTGTTTTGTAAAACGTTTCCACAGTGATGTAAAACAAGTGATTTGTAGTTGGTACAAACAAGCAAAACAATGTGGATGATCCTTGAAGGCCTGTTGAGTGTCAGACTACCTGTAAGTCTCCATTTTCAGCTGCTGTCCCTGATTTTCTCTGTGCTTTTGTTCATCCTCTGCTCTCTCCATGTCTTGCTGTATCAGCTAATAAAAGATCAAGCATTTTTTTTCCCTTTACTTTCACTTATCGCCTTTCCATCCTCTAACTTTCCCTCCCTCGATCTCAGCTCTCGCTCTGTCAGTATTTTGGCGCCTCCCTCCCCTTCTCCGCTTCCTTTCCCCTGTTCCTTTCCATCGTACTGCCAGTATTTAGGGGCCCGGTTAACAAGCCATTTAAGCTCCATCTTCTCTGCTCCCTAATCACACATGCAATATTCACACATGGCTGTCACTCATGCAGACACATTAATGCTGTCATTCCGTCTCGGCTCTCCTCTCTTCCCACTCCTTTTTCGGCTCTCCCTCCCTCATCTCCTCATCTTCGCCGCTCTCCTTCCTCCTCTCCTGCCCACTCTCATCTTTCTGTCTCCCGCTTCCATTTTCTCCCACTTCCTCTCTGCCCTCCCTCCCTCTCACTCATTCAATCTCCTCCTCTGTTCCCATCTGCGCGCACAGAAAGAGCGAGACATCTTCAGTCTTTTCATGTGATCGACTAAGAGGGACCGCGTTGAAAACTGTTTATCTTTTCAAAGAAATGCTATGTGCAGGATCTGCTTATTAATAATAATTTGCTATGATTCTCAGCCATGATGATACATTCTAAAAACAAATATGCCTCTCATATTCAAGTGTAAACCCTGAGGACCTGCTTGGCGTTTTAATTCGGGTGAATGTGGAAGACTGTACGCTTGATTGCCTGCAAAATCTATTGTTGATGTATCCGCCAACAGCATCTTGAGGGTGGAAATAGTCAAATGTGGCTTTAAAAACAAATCACGGTTCTGCCAAAATTGGCGTATTGAAATAAAACCTCAAATGGGTTATTAGTAGCAAAGCCGTTAAGTGATATAAAGTGGAGTATTAGGTCAAAACATCCATAGATCTATTTGATGTTTCACAAGATTTTTTTAACCTGGTTGTAATTCCTCCCAAAGGTGTTGTTTGAGTTGAGGTCAGGGCTCTGTGCCAGTCAAGTTCAACTAAGTAAAACTGAGAAAACAGTCTCTTTATGGACCTGGTTATTGGGCTTTGTCATATTCAAACCGGAAAGGGCCTCCCTGAAACAGCTGCACCAAAGTCGGAAGCACTAAAATATCATCATATGCTGTAATATTAAGATTTCCCTTTATTGCAACTAGGGACATTAACCAAACTTTCCACTTGGCACCACACATTCAGGCACCCGTACCACCAACATTCAGCTGCATGGTAAAGTGTGATTCATCACTCCAGACTTCCACTTTACTTATGATATGCAATGTGTTTACACAAGTCTTCCAACCCACAAGAGTACACAAGTTGTTTGTTCCCATCTTCATACAATCCAAAGGAGTCTTTCTTAAAATGGCACCGCCACATTTCTAACTGTCAGAATATGTTGTATGTGACTGTCAATGGTCACTGTTTTAAACACATGGTTAATGTTGTGAAGTGGTCACAGTTGCAAAGAAACTTGTTAGGTTTAAAGGAAAGTATGTTTGTTACTTACTTAAGTATGACATATATACGACACATTAGTCACACTGCACATGATAAAAGTGACATTTTGGTTTCATACAGAACACAAACATTGGTCTCCTGGGTGAAAGTCCTGTTTTTTGAACCATCAACCACCCGACCCCCAACCCATATAGACTTTTTTGCTTTATAACTATGCCACCTGACTTCCTCTTTTGCTCCGCTCATTATTACAATTGCCACTAGAGGCCGCCGCCCAACAATAAAGAAAATAAGCTACTTATTGAAATGCCCTAAGTAGTTGTATATTGGAAGAGGACAGTTTCTTTTCACACTAGTCCTGCCTATATTTGGCATTGTGCATGTTGATCTCAGATTGAGCCGCTGTTGGCCCTGGATGTTATCATGAGGCTGACGTTGCTTGTTGAGGTAGTTTGGAACTTGGTAGGAATCGCTACAATTACCTTTGGCAAGCTGACGGCTTACACGCTGGCTAATGCAAGTCATAAAGCTCAGAAAAACTCTCCTCTGTTTACATTTCATTAAATTTAACTTAATGAAATTTAAATTTATTTCTTTTCATAGTGTTTTAGAGAACAATGCACAGTGTTGATTACAAATGTTCACACATCTGATTTTCCAAAAGCTAGGCCTTGAGCCTTGGTGTGAAGGTGTGATCGGTGTTACAGTTTCTTATATCTTATGGAAAAGTGCTCTATAGTTGAGAGGCTCTTACAGAGAAGCAATATTGGTCGAAGGAGCTGGATTACACAGTGCCTTCTCAGTGCAGACCGTGTGGATCTACTGTTAGAGTTTTTCTGTTTAATGAAAGTGCTGAGTGGTAGAGGAGCCCTAACAATAGACTGTTTTACACAATTTATTCAGTAGACATATTTGTACCATTCACTCCTGCCTCGTAATTGTTTTCAGACCCTTTCTATGTATTGTATTGGGCAATTTATCCTCCAACAGAGGAGTTTCAACAAAAATGGATGAAAGTGAAGTTTTGCACAACTTCAACAACTTATGCTGTTACAAATATGAGGAGTATGTTTGTCCATTCATCCGTCTTGAAAGACAGCCTTTTCTCATCCTCAGGTCGCCAAATAGCAGAGCTTTGTTACACGCTTTACACACATCTTTTTTCTAAACTTTACCAATGAGTTTTGTTGCCTTAACCTAACGTGACCGTTTTACAACATTAATCCCGTGTTACTATGTGTTTCAGCTGTGCGTCATACGCTAGAGGGTGCCCTGTGTGACGTTATGTTACACCAAGGGGCGTGATAGAGTGTCTGTATTTCAAGACCTGAGACTAAAAATGGGTTGTGAAAGACTACTTATTTTTAAAATAGAGCTTTAAGCTGTGACAGCTGAGTTGCAGTTATTTTCTGTGTGCAAATACAGTGGGCTGCTGTTCAGTAAATCCAGACTCACTTTAATTGGTTAAAATTTCTCATTAATAGCTATATGAAGACAACTGTGTGAGCTAATAAGTCTCCCTCGCTAACTCTCTGTTACTCCCTCACTTGTTCGCTCTGAAGTTTTTCTCTCCGCTAATGCCACATTGCTAATCAGCATGAGTGTGGATGGGTATCCAAATGCAATCACAGACAATTATACTCCACGCTGTGCTTGTGTGCATTAATGTGTGTGTGTGTGCATTTGTGAGTGCATGTGTGCATTTTAGCCCATTAGGAAGTGACGCACTGATTTGCCGTCAACTCTCATGCTGCCCGACTGCCAGTCACACAGACAGCAAACAAAAAGCAACACTGCCTCTCACACACACACACACACACACACACACACACACAGACGCACACACGCACACCCATTATGTGCTCAGGATACTTGTCACAGTCATGGTCACAACAGCAGGATAAACTGCAGCTAATTCAGATGAATAAAATAACTGAAAGAGTGGGGAAACAACACTCTTCATCAGCAGAATACAATATTTTTTAGACTCTGTGAGCTTTTTCCAGCTTGCCTTGCCTTCCTCGTTTTTATTTATTACACCCTTATAGCCTTTATTGTGCAAGTTCAGCTGCAGTCATCTATTCCAGCTGCACTGTGTCTCATTTTGCTGTGCGGTCTAGTCCGTTCTCCCACACGCTGACCCCTTTGTGTGACATGCTTGCCCACCATCTGCTGCACTCTTTTTATTGTTATTTATATGTTATTACGGTGATTCTGCTACATCAGGATCCTGTGCAAGGTTATGGTAGAGGAGCTGCTGTAGTTGGTGTAGATGGTCTGTGCTCTCAAAATGGCAACATGTAAGATTTGTGTGGCCTCACAGCACAAAATGACCACAGTGAAAAACTGTGTATGTGTGGGAGTTTGTTGCTGATCAGCACCGATGACTCAACACCAAGTGCTTGCTGAGATTTTTTTGGATTTCATAACTCACTTCCCAGCCTGTGCTCTGTTTTGGAACAAAAACTCCCCGCCCACTGGCATTTCAAGAGCACCCCCTCATGCCACAGCACACACAAGACCAATGCGCAAACACACACGCACGCACACACACACGCACACACACACACACACACACACACACACACACACACACACACACAAACACACACACACACACACAGCTGATGCTATAACACAATCTAACCTCTGGAGGCTAAAATGACATTTTTTCAACCCCACTGAGCAAATTATTAACAGTTCTTTTTTGTCTCGTTATAACAGTTTTTTCCCCTCAGTTTTACATTGTGTTATATCACCTTATACTCTTCTACTTCTGATCCATTATAGGTGAGCTACTGTAAATTATGGCCGCTTTATTAGGTACACCTGCACAATCTCATGCAATCCATTATAGCTGTACTACCATAAAGTCTACTTCTATGATTCCACAATGTTCTGACACTGTCATGGGAAATTTTATGTCATTAGTGGTGATGCTGTACTGAGTACTTTCTAATATTTTTGTCTTTCCCATTTACATACATCAAAAGGATATTTTAAAATGTCTTTTTATTGCTTCTACCTGGAGGCACCAAAGTCAGAAGTTCAAAGTAAGATTCTGCTCATGGGAGCTTTACAGCAATAGTTTGACATTTTCAGAAATTCCGCATTTCAAATGTGTTTATTTGCTTCAGTGCTGTGAGTTAAATTATAAGGTTGATAACAGTCTCATGTCTGTGCATTACAATACAGCTACAAAACTACAGCCAGCAACCAGAAAGCTTTGCTTAGCATACAGCCTAAAATAAAGGGGTATCAAACAACATCTACCTATCATCACCTTCTAAAGCTCTCCACTAAAAAACTACATTCTCATTTTTCGAATCTTTGCAAAAACCAAAGTGTCAGAAATGACATGGAGGTTATGTGCAAAATTACTTTTTTAATCGATGCAAATATGAGTTGTGTGTAAATTTATGTATTTTTCAGTTTCACAAATTAGGGGCATCCTTACATTACTAATCCAGCTTTGATTAAACAAAATAAGAACATGGGTTAATATAACTTTTTTGATAGCTTTTAGAGTTTTGATGTGAGCTTTCTCCCACAACTATTAAAAACATTTCATGTCAGTCACAGTACTAAAGGAAGAAGTTGATCCAGACCTGTATCATGTTTAATGACTGCTAAATATTCACTGGTGATATGACAGATGAAACATTTATTTTTTGAACTAAACATTTTGAAAGGAAAAATCACCCAAAAATCCAGACTACATATTTTCCTTTCTACCTGTGCTATTTATCAGTCTAGATTGTTTTGGCATGAGTTGTCGAATGTTGGAGATATCAGGCCATAGAGATGTCGGCCTTCTCTGCAATAGGAAAAAACTAGATGGCACTCGGCTTGTCATGCTAAAAGTGCCCAAAAGATACATTTGAAAAACTCAACAGCAATGTCTCTTTCTACAAATAATGACCTGGTTACTGAAAATAATCCTCAGATCTTGTTGTGAGCAGTTTAATGTAGGAACAATTTTCTATCTAATGAACTACAATTGACCAACTGTATCATTACACTGAAGGAAGCATGCATCCTAAATTAGCTCACCTAGCACCACTGAGCTAGATTAAATTATGGCTCAGCTGAGGAGGACGCTAGTAGTATTTACACCTTGAGCTGTCATGAGAACGAGCCTCTCATCCATGAGTACATGCATGCTGCCCTCTGTGCAATAATACATTTGGTTGGTGTAGTATGGTAGAAAGAAAATAGTTCTTACATGAAAGTACTCCCAAAAAGGTCTGTGGATTACTTTGAGCACGACAAGCTGGGTGCCAACTAGTTCCTTCCATTGGAGAAAAAACAGACATCTCTATAGCCGATATCTCCAATACTCGGCAACTCACACCAAAACAATCTTGACTGATAAGTAGTACTACAAGAAAGTATTAAAATATGTACTTTGGGGGCGAATAGTTCCTTTAACAAATGGTACAAAATAAAGTTTTTAACTTTCCTTCAGGAGTTATTGTCCCCAAGAAGTGCTGCTTTTATTTTCTCGTGGTGGACGTCTTGTTTAGCAATGAGGCTGTGTGTTTCTAAAGTGGTACACATGTAGTACATTGTGATAATGAGTCTTAGCGAGCTCATTGAGCAGCTGTTGAGAGTAATTAGTATTTAATCTTGGAGAGGAGAGTGCTGTGAATATTCACACTTTGATCAACGCAACCAGCCCATCATCTCCTGTCCTCTCATTTCATTTTCTCCTCTCCTCATTTATTCGTCTCCTCCTCCTCCCCCTCTTCTCTTTGCCTCTCCCACTTTTTTGCACTCCCAAAGGAGCAGGAGCAGTTTGCATCTTAATGGCGGAGAAATTCCCTTCCTTTCCTCCTCTGTTTATTTCTCTCTCTCTCTCTTTACTCTGTTTGTCTCTCAGGGATGATAACAGCTTTATTACATTATTGCACAGTCAGCATGATAACATCTTTACACGCCAAAGGCCAAAATATGTCACACAGATGTAACTGGCACCCTGTGGAAACCTGCAGTCTGTAAAAAGAATGCTTCTCTGAAACTCATAAAAAGATCAAGAAGTTGTTTTTCTCCCAAGCACACCTTTGACATGTGTTTTTCTTTTTGCAGTGAATTATCAGTGGTTTGTGGTGATCTTGAGGTGATGAAACGCTTTGAATGTACGACAGAGAAACAGTGGCAGCAGTCACTTAGAGTCGAAAACAACAACAGCCACTTGCATTTTTGTGGAAATTGTAAGAAGCCAAACTGAAAAAGCAGATATCTTCTTTTACAAAGAGTTAATGTTGTTTTGGACCTTTTGCAGACATGTTCGAAACAGAGGTTGCACGACAGAGAGATGTCATCGAGAAGATCAATAAAATATGAGGTACTTTGTGATCTGATAGGTTGGCGGTTTGAGGAACAAGGGATCCAACAGCTATTTGTGCCACAGCGCTAATCAGTGGAAGCATGGGCAGCTATTCAAATGCAATCACTGACAATTATAGTCTGCATATGAGTTTGTGTATGTGTGTTTGATTAGCCAGTGTCTTGCTGATTAGTCATAAATCCTCATGGTGCCAAACCGACTGTCAGTCAGACAACAAACAAAAAAACCAACCACAAATCGATAACACGAGTCCGTCCAAGTATGAACATCCAAACCCCACGAATCATTATCCTCTTCACTTTTTTAATAACCATTTTCATTTTTTTTTTTTTTTAATATATGTACGCAAATTGGTTTATCTGGGAAGATGGTCTTTTAAAAACTAGGCCATGTGTGCAGTAGAAAGGCACAAATACTTTTGACATTAGTGCCATATGACCAGAGAAAACAGAGAAAAAGTACTGATGCATTTACTTTTGCCAGAGAGGTAGAAAACCTACAACAACCAGAATGCATACTTATCCACTTAACACAATGGCGGCTGGCTGGTATCTCAAATTACAGTTAAACTCTAAAATATGTTTCTGGAAACATTTGAGGAAACAAAAAACAGGCAACGCACTAAGAATCTTGGTTTCTATTTCATTGGTGCTGCTCAGTTTTACCATTTGATCTGAGTTTTTTCAGCCTCCATTTTCACTATGCAGGAAACAATACAGTGCTGATTGCTAAAAACTGTTGCTATTACAGCTAAACAAGACACAAGAATATGTTTCTGAAAACATTTTAGGTTAGTAATAGGCAATACAGTAGCACAACCTTGGTTTCCATTTTTGAGTTTGGTCTGAGCTGAAGAGAAAGAGAGGACAGGTGTCTCTTCTGAACCACTTCTATACTCTTTCTGTTCATGGTGGTGGCATAAAATGAAATATGAAAAAGTGTTAGTATAATCTGTAGTTTGAGCAATAAACCCAGGCTCAAAAACTGTGTTTTGCTTCATCTTGTGGTTTTGAGCCTGGGAGATGAGCCAGGAGATGTGGGTGCTGGTTAGACGGAGAGATATTTACCGCTGTTCATGCACACATACTGCCCACATTGTTCTGATACAAAGCAGCCTAAAAAACTGCAAAGTAACCCTTTAAGGGTGCCTCAACAGTGCCATACGCAGTAGGAAAACTGTCAGCACAAAGTAGAGTACTTGATGAAGGGATGGCTGAAGCATGTACGGCAGGCTGTTCTCATGTTTGCACGTATATCTATGAAAGGTAATACACCAAAATTCGTATATATGCCACCAAATCATGAAGCAGTAACTTTTACATAAGCCACATATTTGGGAAGGCTGCAATCATGTGAGCAGTGTGCTGACAGGAGTCCCTGTAAGAGGGCAAGTGGGGGGGGGGGTTGTGTGTTACTGAAAACAGACTCTTCCATAAGAGTGAACTTGTTTTCACAATACTTCAACAGGACTTTGCCCAAAGGTACCGGTGGTCACAACCATGTAGAAACAACTGAGCTTTGACATTTGAATTGAATTTTAATATACATTAAAAATGACTAATCCTAAACTTAACCATATCCTCCCATGTTTCTTTTTGTGTACCTAAGTAACTTTACTTGCCTTACCTTAAGATGTCCAACCATGTCTCTTTTTTTAAACCTAACCAAAGTACTTCACGTGAAGTATGTAACTTTTAGTTGAGTCTAAATACATTGCGCCTCCATGACAAAACAGAACATAAAACCCCCTATTAACACAGCAGTGGTGGTTGTTTGCTTATTTCCTCTTGTTGGCTTTTTAATTTGCTGTATTGCAATATTGTGGTTTTCAGTCCTATATGTAACATATATATTTTTTATTTTATCCTTGCAAAGTACTTTGTAATCACTGATTTTGAGGTGCTTTATCAATAAACTACAGTATCATTCGCATTTACCTTCATGTAGCACATTTGTGTGTTCTACACACTGTGTCACTTGTGTTTTTTGGGTGTGCTGCCATGCATGTTTGGAGGTATGCTTGCACATCTGTATTTCAGCATTTCAGCTGGTCTTATTCTGTTGCAGTGGGTGATTTCCATGCTTTCCGTTGTGCTTCATGTTGTTCAGCAGGCAGCTAAAACAACAAAGTGAGCGCTGATAACGAGAAAAAAGCAGAGGGATGAGTGGGGAAGCCAGTGCTTTGTGTGAGGTGGTGATGTTGGCTGAAAAATTAAAGCATCTGCATAATAATATTTAAAAAAAAAAATCAACATTTGCTGGCTTGTCCCCTTTAATTTTGTGTACACTTGGTAATGATGATTACCATTTGTGCTGCTGTTGCTTCCACTCATTTGTTACAGACTGGCTATGATTAATTAATCTGCAAATGCTGCAGTGCATTTAAAAGCTGAATTCATCTCAGACGTATATTAAATTTTCAATTAATTTACTTTTTACTTCCTTCATCGTGCCAGCCACACTGTATTTTAATCAACACCAGAGGGGTTCTGGGTTTAATCAAGTGGTAACCTCCAGGGCTTAAAAATGAGAACAATGTGGATGTGCCAAAAACTGCAGTTCATCAAATGACCATTTGGGGCTGGCTCCAGAAACTCCATATGTCTCCATATGTTAAAATACCCATATTTACAGCAGAAATTAACATGTTTACAGCCTGGTACAACAAGCAATTTTGGTTTTATAGCTAATTCAACATTAATGGCAAACTGGGAATTTTGATATAACTCACGTTTAGATTTTTATTAACTTTTAACTTCAATTAAAGTTACACATAATTAAGTCTATAGCTCCTTTCACACTGTCTGTTCAAAGCAGGAATGTTGTTTCTATTATTCTCCCTCGCGATTTTGTACAAACAGTACGATCACAGAATGGGGGGACTCTCACCCCAGTCTCACCTTAAAGCTGGTTACAGAGGTAGTAATCGTGCCTAACTGATGTCTGTGTCAAAGGGAGAGGGCGGGACAAGTGAAATGTTTTGACAACACGTTACGTGTGAGACCTACTGCAGAGAATTTGTAAAAGCAGCTAGCAGCAGTTACGAGCTAAAAAACGGATTAATTTTTCAGGCCTTAAGAGAGCTGCTTAGTCAAAAGGGCTTATGAGTCAAATTCACCCATTGCTCCTCCATGCCCATTATTATATATAGTCTGTTGATTTAACAACCCAAAAATTCATGTTCACAATGTTGTCAATCCAACATGGAACAGTATTTCTGCTATATTATCTACCTAACCAGGCACTTGTGCCGCACAAGGAATTAAACATATATACGAGGTGTTTTGCGGACACAAGTTTATTTTGAAAAAGACTGTATGCATCTAACGAGTGTATTTTGAAAAGACACAGTGCATTTAAAAGGCGTAAGTTGACACACCGTCCTGAAACGTCAACAACAGACGCAGCAGACAATGCGAACAGCACTAACCATGTGGCCATTTTTGATGAGTTTGGATGAGAATGTGCTCAATAATTATTTATTGTTGTCTGCACACCGAGTGCTGCCTCTCTCTTTCTGTCATGTGAGAGTTCAGAAGCAAATCGTAACGTTTCCAAAATCTTTAATTGTCGCGGGAGGTGACCCCTTGATTTCTTTGCTGTCAGCGCTGACTCCTGTGATGTCTGCCACTGCACAAGATAATGAAGCGACAGGCAGGTAAAAAGAGATCTAAACACACAAACACAAATACAGACAACAATTAATCAGGCAAATGTGGAGACAAGTGATGAAGAATATAGAGAACAGAAGATAGACAGGTAGCCAAATCCCTTTTCTAAAGTTTGAGTCACAGGATGTATAACCCAGCGTCTCCTGACTTTTTGGGGGGTGATCAAAGGTTTGTTTATGCTGCTTCTGAGCAACTCACCAAATGAAAGAAACAGGAAATAGAACAAAAAAAAAAAGAAGTATAAAAAGGGGACTCTCTGTCAGAAGAGGAAGAGAGAAAAAAAGAAAACGACAGGGAACAGATATAATGTTATTCACTGGTGATGTTCATTAGTTTTAGTTTGAGTTGTGAAGCGTAGCAGAACTGATATAGCCTCATAATTACCCAAACTGCTTTTGGGAAGCAATAACATGAAGTGACATGAACTGCGAGCCACGCAGCTCACACATGTGACATGAAGCGACGCTCTGCCTGCTGATTTCACAGTATGATGTTCTGTTCTTTTTTAGGCACTGGTGCTGTTAACGGGCTGCTTTACAAAGACTTTTAACCTGTTTTTGGCAGCTCATCGTCCACCACATCACAAAAAGAAGCTGTAAGATATGAAATGTGAATTTATTCTGCTGAAAAAATAATCTGAAAAGGATCAGAGCTAATCTCCAGCCTTGTGTAGTCCCTATTACACACTAAAAACACGTCACTTCTTGATACACTAAAATTTGACCTTCACTCTTCATCTTTTGTTTCATATATTTTTGTATTTATTTCCCTATTTTTCACAATCCCCCCTGTCAATCCCATGATACCGAATAAGGTATAGTTGGTGGAGCGAGGTGTGTGTCAGAGGGATCACATACACACACACACACACACACACACACACACACACACACACACACACACACACACACACACACTGAAGCTCCCTTTCCTCGCTCTGATTGTCAATGACGGCGCTTCGTGACGGCACATATTTCTCACACTTCTCAGCAGCAACGTCAGGTGCTTCATTTTACCGTTCAAGTAGGTCGTACTGCACAGAAAAATTGCCTTAATAAGAAAAAGTATTTTTGGCCAATAATGCAAGTATTGAAAGAGCCAGCAAAATCTGATCTTTTGTTTCTGTTTACTCATCTTCAGCTTATTATGGATTTATCAGCAAAAGTGAGAGCCTAAGGAAAAAAAAAATGAGACGGTCAGTTTTCTGATATCAGGTTTTCCTGCTCTTTACGTTTTATGATACCTACTATGATACTTTATTGATATCTCCTTTAGCTTACTCCCGTCCACTGGGAGATCTGTAAAAGCTACAAAGCAAACTTACTGTTTGATACAGCAGCAGGTTTTGTTGCTGTCTGAACCAGGGCAGTTTCATTACACTAATCTGCTTCCCTAACATGCTCCAACCAATTGAATTAAACACCCTTTACCTATTCATTGCAAAACTGTAAGTAAAGCAAATTATTTCATGTTTGTTAAATTCATTTTTTGCTTTTGAGTATTGTCAGGAGTTGTGCCATGTGTAAAACTCCTGGCAGTCACATGGTCAGAGAGAAAAACACAATTCTGCATCATAATTTCCAGAGATGATTCCTGTATAAGTAATCATTAAATCAGACTTTTAATTATGTGATAGTTACCTTTTTCAAGGTAATCAGTTTACTTTCCAACTTGTCAACAGACGGCCCCACCTGTAATTTAGCCATGATGTGTATTATGTCTTGTTATGATTGTTAATAAATGTTATTTACATAACATTTCTGAATTTGAATTATTTGAGAAGATTATTTCAGTATAGTTCTTTCTCTGTCCTGTTTTATACTGCATATACTATTTTTTTCCATTTTTAACCAGACACCAGACATACACACCAAATTACACATATATACTAACATCCATGAACACATGGCTGATAACAGACCTCAGGAGGAGCTGTGATGCTCTCACACACACAATGTTTGTCCAAAGGTCTTTCAACCTTTTCCAACCTGGAGTCATCTGTACGTAAACACACACACCCTCAGACAGCACAGCGACTCACCAGTGCATGCTAATTCACACCCGAGGAGGCTAAAGCCCTCCATGAACAATAATTGGAGGGTGTTATAAACAAAGCTGAGGCCTTTTCTCACCTTCCTGCCTCTGTTTCCTCCAGGTGAATCCACTGTCCTCTCCTCTTCTGTCTCCATAGATTTTCTTTCTTTATTTCTAAGCACTACATGTCTCTCTTCCTTTTCATTTTCTCATCTCTCATCACCTCACAACGCCTCGCTCCCTCCCCCTATCTCCCATGGCTCTCCTGTTGCATTTTGGATCCATCTGTTGGGAAATAAAGTAATAACGGCAAAGCTGAAAAACAACACGCGGAATCAGGCAGAAACACACTTCAGGGTTTAAACTGGATCCAGGTGTAAAGCCCGACTCCCTCGCCTTCGGGTTCTACTCAACACCTATCATAACAAACAAAGAAGCAAATAAACTGAGATTTTCTTTTTTTTTTTTTTAACCCTTTTTTCTCTTATAAACATCTGTGAGGGCCACTGAAAAGTATTAAAGCCTGACATAACGTGAGCAAACTCTTGCAGCCAGGCGGTGAGTTTTTCCTTCCTGCTTTGTGGCTGTTGTTTAGTGATTTTCTGCCCTACTTCTCTTTGATGAGATGCATGGACGTTTTTAAAAGAAGGCCACATCAAGCTGTTTTCAACCTTGAGTTATTCTGGAAGTCAGCACACATTCATTGTCAGATGTTCGATGCATTGTTTCTAATCAGGTCACAGCTCCTCCCTTGTCTGGTAATACAGCAGGATATCCGGACACAATGGCCTTGTTTTCACTGCGGCTTAATAATCGATTTTACTTCAACTTCACTCACACAACAATTGGAATTTTTGACCCATTTTAGCAGTGAGAGTTGTATAATAAATTACTGCTGTTAAAGGTGCTGCACCTTGAGGTTTCAGGATGAAATGTGGTCCCATTGTATCAGGTGCAGTACAAGCATTATACTGTTTGGGAGTTAAAGCATCTCCACCTTTAAACATATCAGTTTTGCTTATACAAGAGCATTAAATGAAAAGTTCATCCCTCAAATGACCATTTATATATTAATTATTATATAAGTTATTATAATTATCATTAATTATTATATATACACCCCATGTCATGCTGAACTCATTAGGGAAATGTTTTCTCACATGCGACTATGGTGAACGAAGAATCTAAACATGGAATTGAAGTCATAGAGATTTGCAGTAAAACTATATCAAAAATCCAAATCTCATTTATCCAGTCGAACGCTCAGCACTTCTCAAACAGAAAGACCTTTCTGATGGGGAACTGAAAAAAAGTGATGCACTCTTCAAAGCCAGACTCCATCCACAAAACAATGACTTTATTTCGCTGAACCTGTGAGCTGCGGGTCTACCGCTGCATTCATCACTTCATTTTCTTGTTATTGTGTGACTTTGGTGTTTAAAAGGAGTCCGAATTCCCCAGAGTCGCAGACAAGCTACGGATCATAGCAGAGGTAGACCAGCAACTCCAGTGTCCAGCAGGGTAAAATGACCAGAGCATAGGTGAAGTTCACTCTTTGTTCAGTTCCCTTTCAGAAAAAGTGTCTGTTTACGAAGAACTGAGCATACGAGGAGATAAATTAATTTTGGAGTAATTGCAAAAATTGTGTGAACATTTGTGCACAGGTGAACTGATAGTTTTGCTGTTGTTCAGTGTGAGCACCTTTTACTTCACTTCAATCAAAATCAATACATTTTTTCTCCCTTTTTGAAATCTTTGATTACTGGAGACAAGACTGCAATTATACATTTGTATTGCTGCTGTTAGCAGTGAGCTAGCACAAACGGCACTGGTTTAACCATCTGGAGCATTTGGGGATTAAATATCTTGCTCAAGGACACTTTGACATGCGTACAGGAGAGCAGGAGGAGCCCGGGATGAAACCATCGAACCTGTGATTAAAGGATGACCACCTTTTACCTGCCGGCTCAAATAATGTGCCGTCTGTTTGGATACAGGTTTGGTTTCAGATGAGGAAAAACTCAACTAAAGCACTAGCAGAAAACCTCAGGAAGAACAACAAAGGAGGGATTAACCACTGATGAAACTGCTATTTTTTCAGCCGGAAACAAGCCATGAAGTTCCTTGATAGATAAGCTTATTCTCAAACAAATCCAACTTACAGGATTAACACAGTCCAAACTACTGAGTGGAAAAAGGCTTTTTGCTACAGGTGAGGTTGCTGTCTATAATGTATAAATTACAGCAATGAAAAGTGTTTCTAAAATTTTCTACACTGGAACCAACTCCAATGGGGAAGACAAATTAAAATGTTTGGAGAAAGTCTGATAGAAAAGTAAAGAGAAGGTTTGAAATTTGCTCCATGAAACATTAATGTCTGAAGTGATGCGAACCAAAATGGACTTTTCTGTAGTTAAAAATGTCACTAAGACCTTTCAAAACGTTCTATTTTGCTTTTGTCTGACTGTTTGTAGGTAATGTTCCCATGGCAACAGAGAGGCATTGGTTTTTGCCATTTTCCCCAGTGGTGGGAAAAACACAATGTTCAAAAGGAAGAGCAATAATAAAGAAAAAGTTAAGTGTGGAGAGAGAGAAATGAATAGCAGCGAGAAGATTGAGAAAGCAGAGAAACATCTATTATGGTAAATTTTTCTTCACACTGACAACAGATATGGCTCCCCCTCGTTTCAGCTGTGATGGAGAAATAGACAGCTTGTGCTATGTGACTCACAAAAAGCCCCATTACAATTAGACACAATGTGTGTGTGTGTGTGTGTATGTGTGTGTGTGTGTGTGTGTGTCTTTGTGTGTCTTTGTGCTTTCAGGTACAGCTGGTGATTTCAGTGGGGAAATCAAAACGGTGCTGAGCAGGACCTGATCTGAGAGCAGTGACCCGCAGACACACCTGATTGTAAAAGCCTTCCAAGACACATTGGATTTTTCCCAGCTTCTGTTACTATGGGCCGCTACTTTACCACAAACACCTTCCCATGACTGCAGCGCCTGATGGAAAGACGGTTACAAAAGCCACACTATAATGCAAAATATATATCCTGATGTGTGGGCTTAAATCACCTTCTGATTACTTGTTGGTACTTGACGCTTTGTGTGTGAGCGTGCCTACATCTCTTACAGTATGTGTGAATCATGATTGCGTCTTTGCATTAAACTTGTTCAGTGTAGCGTGTGCATGCATCTTTGAGTGTGTGTGTGTGAATAGAGTGCAGGCTGTATACACATGAAAGCATCACAACAAGCATTCTCTTGTTAATTCTAGCTTTCAAATACATTGCTCCCTCATGGTCTCACATGCACGCGCTCACACACGCGTCACCTTTAAAGATCCTCATTGACATAATACACCTGCGAGCTGTTAACACTTAACAAAAGGTTTGTTCAGGCTGAACACGAGGCTGAACACGACAAGAGTTTTACAGGCGGCATTAATACGTATAAAGACAAGAGTGAATGTAAACATGTTCATTGTGTTTCCTGCTGCACAAACTGAGGCTTAACCACATGAAAATGTTGCAACTTCAGGCAAGACACCCCGGGTGAAAACATTCAATTTAGATATTATTAGCTATTATTATTAGTTCTATTAGCTATTTTCTTTCCATGACATGTCTTCTTTTAGACTAATGGAAATAAAATATCCAAAATTCACAGTTTTGTTTGTTCTAATTCAGATTTTTGTTTTGGAAATTTATGCAAAAGCACATACATGATTACCTGGCAAAAATGGATTCTTTTCTATGGCAGTTTTTTCTAGTTTGAATGATGAATAGAGATATCAAAACTTAAAAACTTAAAAGCAAAATGAATTTTTGTTCTGGAATATATGCAAATCAGCAAATATTTCATTTATAACATTTCAGAAAAGTTGTAATATGTAAAAAAAAAAAAAATAAATTAAAAAAAAAAAAAAATTGGACGACAAATAATCAAATGAGAAAGTTTCATGGTGATATCTATGAGTTTAAAAATTTACCCAATTCACCCAGGGGTGCCTCTGCTTTAATGAAAAATTCATAAAGAGGACAGATGACATGAGTGTATAGAGATAAAGACAGAAGAAGGAAATCACCACAAAGAACTCCCTGGTAAGTCCTGAGATCAGAGGCTGAGATGTTTATTTTTTATTATCTGGAGTTTCTCTAATATCTCCTCTTAATGCCTTTTTATGTTTTATAAAATTGCCTTGTTGTTGAAAGGTGCTATTTAAATAAACCATGAATTACAGCTGGTCTGTACAGTTGGTATACTGGCTGTTTGGGGAGAATAAACAGGGACTGTAAAAACACTCCAGCTGTTAACATTGCTGGATTTCTGCCTGTACATCGGCGGCTTATAATGTAGCAATTGAAACTGTGGCCCAATCCCACTTCTTAGTTTTAAGCTCTACCCCTCATTTTCATGTGCAACCTTGCTCCTCAAAACAGAATTTCAAGGAATAGTGTTTGAAATATTCCCTTATGAAATGGGACAATATCAATAGTTATCGAAGCTGGCGATTAAACACATGCAGTGAGTGTTGCCATTCATTGTCTTTTAATGTGGTGATTTCTCCCATGTGGACTATAGGCATCCTTTTCCTGTTGTCAGGATGCTCTTGATTTGTTCACAGCTTAAGTTTTGCACTATTAATCATCAAATCATCAAATAAAAAAGAACAATGCTTTCTGATCAGTCCACTAACAGTGCCCTGTAGTTTAATGTTAGGTACCTGTGCTCCTGCCCTGCCAGTCTGCGCTGATATTAGAGAAGCCGCAGCTTCTATATATTGATCTAGATGGATGGATTGCCTTCAAAATTCCACCTTAACGCCCCTAACAACATCATCACAGTTCATCATCACAACAACATCAAAGGTTAAAACCAACCTCAAGCCTAAAACTAGATTCAACCCCCCAACGACCCTTTCAGGATGTGAGGACCAGACAAAATGTCCTCACTTTCCAAAAATGTCCTGACTCACAAGGTGTGTGACTCAGATTGGTCCTCACAAATATAGAAACGCCAGATACACACACACCACCTGCCTGCCCCATTCATACTCCAAGCCACTTACACAGCACTCTTTCACACACGCACACACACACACGACACACAACAGAACAGAATGTGCATGCTACTGTGAATGAAAATCGATAGAGCAAGTTTAGTGTAATTGAATGATTATGTGTGTGTGTGTGTGTGTGTGTGTGTGTGTGTGTGTGTGTGTGTGTGTGTGCGTGCGTGCGTGCGTGCGTGCGTGCATGTGCGTGTCTATGTACCTGTATGGGCTTGTATAGTGAATAGATAGAGGTAATTGAATGTTAGAGAGACTGCATGTGTTTGTGTGTGTGTGTGTGAGTGTGTGTGTATGAGCCTTTATAGTCAAGAGATAGAGGTAATCTGTATAAGTGCTGCTACACACTGAAACCTTTTAAAGCCTTGTCTCTGTGTGTGTGTGTGTGTGTGTGTGTGTGTGTGTGTGTGTGTGTGAGTCTGCCTGCCTTCAACACCACAGAGATGCCATTTTAAACAGGCATTACATCAGCAAATAATTCAGAGACAAGAAAATCACACGTTCACAAACTCCATTAACAGAGACTTATTTCAATTTTCGCACTTTGGAAATGAAAAATCAAAGTACTCTAACATATAATGTCCCCTTTGTGTTGATTTAATTTCATAATTGAGTAATTACCTGAAGAAAATTATGCATTCAGGTACATCATGTACACAAAACAAACTCTGCCCTCCTTCAGTAAAGTAATAATTACTAATGTAAACTAATGTAAACTAGTCAGAATGGTGAAAAATGGAAAACCTCATGTGGTTCTCATTTGGGAATTTTCACGCATTAGTCAAAGATTAATACCTCCATTTCTAGCTCTGATAAATTCAATAAATAAGAATAAAATTAGCCATTTTGTTCTGTTATGTATAGTGAAACAACATGTGAAAACAGTTACAAACCTTTTTAATTAACTAAATTAATAGTATCAGTGTTAATATTGAATATTATTTATATGTAAATGCCAACTATGGTGACTTCGCTGGCCACCTTTATGTTGACACGGCTGTAGTTTGTTTTTCATAATTTAAGACAGTGTACTGCAGTTACTCTATGGCGTCTTAGTGGATTATTTTTCCTAAGAAACAGTTAATGCTGATATGGAGGATGAAACATTACTTAAGTGTCAGTGAATAATGAATGTGTTAATCAATATAGGAATAAATCAGTCAATGAGGAAATAAATAAATGTATAAAAATAAGATAAATACATAAATAAAAAAATGTGTAGTAAACACGGGAATACATTAGGAATGAAAATCCATTAATGTATACACAGATAATGGAATTGAAAATATAACTTAGAATAAATGAATACATTTTTAAAATGGCAATTAGAGGATATAAGTAAATTAATATCTTATTTTTTTCCTAAATTTTGTAGAACTACATTTATTTATTTGTGTAATTCTGTTTCTGTATATTAATGAGGTACTAGGCCTTAACTCCTTTATTCATTTCTTTATTTATGAATTTCTTTATTTTATATTTATGTCAGCATTTTTCATTAAAAAAGTTGTTTATTCCTGTATTAAGTTATTTATTTCTGTTTTATTAATACACTTATTTATTGAATGATATTATGTCATTTTTTGTCCTCCACACATGACACATCCGACTGCAAGGGAAATATTTCATGGCTCAGTAAAAATGGCCCTAGCCATCACAAACACATCAGCAGGGGCATTATTTATCCAGTATAAACAGATCAATAGCATAAACAGATCAATGCTTGATGTAGACCGGCCCTTAATGTTTAGTATTGTCGTAATTACTTTGTATTTCGGCACATCCGAAGAGTTGAAAGCAATGTTTCCTATCACAGACTTTGCTCTGGTGTCTGCAGAGGTAAATCAAGCACAAACACAAACTTTTAATTTGTTTAAATTTTGGAAATCAAATTATTTAAACCCCTCTTAACCAGGTTTGTTTTCAGATCAACAGAAATCAAATATCTGTTGTTGTCTGTTAGACTGAATTTTGCTGCTGTTATTTTCTGTCTCTGCAGGTTTTGGCTGCATATTTGTGTGTATGTTCCAACCTGTTCACCGAGCACTATCTGTGTGTGTTTGAGTGTGTGTGCGTGTGTGTGTGTGCGTGTGTGTGTGTGCGTGTGTGTGTGTGTGTGTGTGTGTGCGTGTGTGTGTGTGTGTGTGTGTGAGATACAGGTCACAGAATGTCAACAATGGAGAGAGATGAGTTCCACATGAATGGTTCACCACCTCTGCTGCCTCTGTCTCTCTTTTCTCACTCCATCCGTCCATTCCTCTCTCCCTCTTTCTCTTCCCTCTCTCGACAACTCTTTCCATCTCGCATTCAGTGTTGCTGTTTTTTCTCCACCTCATCCTCTCTGTCTTTATTTTTTTCTTTTGGCCCACATCCTTCTCACTCCTCTGTTTTCTCTGCCCACTTAACCTTTATCCCTACATCCTTCTTTTTCTGTCTCTCTCCTTTTTTCTCCATGTCTTACAGCTCTCCTTCTATCTTTCTGTCCATCTTCCCGTGCTTTTTCAGGTTGTCCATAGTTTTTTCCACTTTCCACTTTCAGTTCCCATCTGTCTTTGATCCATTCTCCCTCTCTCTGGTGACATCTTGTCCTAATCCTTTTCCAACTCTCAACTTTGTTCTGCCCTTCTTTGCATATTTTCCCTTTTTCTTTTTCCCTGCACGTTCACTTCTTTCTTGCGGCTCTTGATAAACTTGCTTTTTACCGACACCTAGACATAGACAAGTGGCCGGGACATGATTTACGTACCTGCCAGCGCCCTCTTTTTACCTGGAGACCAGGAGGCAGATCAGAGCTAAAGCCTCCTTTAGAACTTCTTACCTGCAATCAATGTATTTAAAAAGCTCTACAAGGTCAGTAAGTCCTGCTACATATTTGTCTAAGTGGCCAACTGCAGTATTGCAATGAAAACAGCCCAAAAAGCTTTTCTCTGTTGACTGCACTAATAAAAAAGATATCTGTGAAAGCTGTTGAAAAGACACCTTGACCTGCAAGAAAGCTAAATTATTGATCTTTGCAACATGAATGTGGAAGTTCATGTTCACCTTCAAAAGCTTGTAGAAAGGTGCGTAGGAGGAAATTGTCAATAGATAAAGAAAAGAGAATTCCTGCACACTGTCCTAATAATTGCAAGTGCCTAATCTGTTTTCATGTCTTTTATGTTTTTTTGTGGACCCCAGGGAGAGTAGCAGATGTTTTGCATCAGCTAATGAGGATCCTATCATGAATCAATAAAATAATTATTTAGCAAAAAACCTTTCAGTCGTCAGACCTTCATTGACTCAACCCGATGAGGGTCTGATGACAAAATGTTGTTTACTGCAAGTAGCAGGGCTAGTGTGCGGGCATTCTCTTTTCCTCGTCTTTGTGCCACACATTTTATTTCGTGAAGGTTTTATGTTTTGTAATTTTTCTCCTGAGACGTGTGAAACAGTTTTGGCTTATGCGCTGGGCATGCAGTTTTCATTTAAAAGTATTCTAGCACTCTTCTTAAAAAAACAATGCACAGACTCATACAAAAGTAATCCCTCTCTATCATCACTTATGAATGACTCTTGGGTTGGCTTTCACTTTGATACTGTTTACAAACAGTAACCAACAATTCCTGCATACCTTTAAAAAAGCTGTGTATGACATTTAGATCATTCATGTAGTAGTAAGTAAGCCACTATTTGTTATTAGTGGCGTCCTGATTCGAACATTAAGTCATGGTACCTCTGTGTGTGTTGTAATCCCAGCTTCTCTGTTCTTTTATGTGCCATGTGAGTTCATGTGTGCACTTCACTGGCTATCCTATTGCAGCCACTCTGCACTGTGCTCATATAGCGTTTCCGAGACCAACGGCTTCATCGCAGAAACTTAGCGCCCACCCTCTGGCTCCTCACCAGGTTAAAGCTGTTGTTTCTGCCAGCACTGTTGCTGTTGTTAGTTATGTTCACACTGAGCCAGCAGCCGCCAGTGCAGAACCATGTGCAGAGCCATGTGCAGAAAACCTGAATCACACTCTGAATAATAGATATGCTCTGAATGCAGTATACAACTCCTTGAAATGGTGGGAATATCTAGTTCTTAAGACACAGATGGATTTCCACAGCGTAACATCAAGACATAGTAAGTCCTGAGGAGGTTATTGTTGCATTAATGTTATGATTTAGGCAGAGAAATGTAATATGTGGAAATGAACTGTAAACTTTCCTCCATCTATCCAGTGCCTTGATCTCACTTCTCGCCCCCCAGCCAAACTCCACCAGATGACACAAAATGCGTCATCGCTGGTTCTCAGGCTTCTGCTCAAACTACAGGCTGTACTTCCACATTTTTGTATAACCTACCATCCATGTTGCCACCATGGATACAAAGAGCATAAAGCTGGACCAAGGGACAGACCTGCTCCTCTCTCTCCTGCGGCAAAGCAAATGCTGCAGCCGCTATTTTCTCTAGACATTAAGCACCAATTTCAAAACTTTTACATGTTTCTAATGCATAGACAGTCCAGTTTTATATTTAAAAAAAAAAAAAATATTTTCAGTGGTGAAAGACTTCTTTATCTGCAACTTATGGATGCAAACAACTAATGCCACAGGATATACAGAGGTTCATAATAAAAAAACAGTGTATCATTACTGTCACCTCTCTCTCTTTTTAAGTACTCGATCAAACAAGCAAAAAGAAAAAGAAAAAATCCACTCCCTCAATCAATTAAATAAAGTCAGTCCACTGAAGCAACCAGGGTACCAAATCACATGACTCCAGTTAACAACACATGACTGTCCAAATAAAAAGTTGACTCAAGTTTTGCTGGACTGATACACACTGTCATGCAACAACCAGCTGCACTGGTCAATCAGGCACATGCAAGCGCACACTCCTGGTAGATTACACGCCATTTTTCAAACTGGACATCAGGACTGCAGCGATATATATACTGGTTTAAAGGTATACCGTGCAAAAGTTGATGGGTATCACACCGTGTGCATTTACTTTTCCATATTATTGAAACAAACGCAATCAGATGAAAAATCTCTTTTGCCCATGCTCATCTCCTTTCCCCCATCGACTTCTTTATTACACATACTTCCATTAAAAAAAGGTCTCACGCTTAAATTGATATGAAGTTTGTCCAATTAAAACACTTCTGTTTTCATTACTTTAAGGCTAATTGCAACTGATAATAATAACAATAATACTAATTGCGTAATACCGTGATAGCTACGGTATACCATGATTACCATAAAACTGTGATTATCGTGTGGTTAACTGTGGTTACCGTGAAAATCTCATTCCATTGCAACCCTACTGGACATGATATTTCACGTGTCTCTCTCCTTTCTGAAGTAACATGCCTCACCAACGGAGCCTCTTGCATTGTCTTTTTTGTTTCTTTTTAAATGCTGAATGCCTACTAACTCAAGCTCCTTTTCATTTAGGCTTTATGCCTCTGCTTTCTCGTTCCACACCTCCACCACCACTTCCACCTCTGCACCACTGTGTTTGTATATTTGTTCGTTTTGCTCTACCGCTCCCTCTCTATCCGCTAATCTCTAGTTTAAATAAGAGGCATGGCTATGCACAGAGCACACACACACACATTCATTTTACCACACACATTCTATTTCACACCTAGACACACACTCAGAGACATGCAAGCAAGCGTGACGTACAAACACACGCAGCGGCGCAGAAGTAAGACCCAAATACAAATAAGTGTAGACGTAAATTACACAATGTCAAATGGCAAACAGCCTGCTGGTCCTCTCAGGTAAATCCTGACAGTTCTGCATTTTGACCACTGGAGGGTAGTAGAGAGCTTTGACTTGGCGATATATTGATCCGCACATACACACACACTCATGTACGTGAACATACACACACTGGAGTGATACTAGTAGGTGTACAGTCAAGACCTAGAGCAGCGGCACTCACTCCCTGTGTGACCAATCACAAGCTTTTTATGCGCTCAGGCTACTGTAAATGTATATGAAAGCCCCGGCATTGTTTGGGTGTGAAATTTAGTCTCTGAGTCAAAACATGATGTGAAGTGAAGGGATGTGGATTTTTTATTTAGTTCAGCAGTCTCTTTTTCAACTCGGGGTGCGGGGAGGCTGGCTTTACAGAGGCCCTCCATTACCAAAACAGGTCAGTTTTTTAAAGATTATTTCACGGTACTGAGATTTACTTTTCAATGGCGTACAGCAGAGGGTGACAGGAATGAGAGCGGCGGGAAACATGCAGGAGGTGGTGAGTCCTGGTCTTAACCTTGTGACAATGAGAGTATGTGCACAGAGATGTGCACACACACTTTTAAATCTTGATCAAGACAGAAAGCTCCATTCCTTCCCTGCCGCTTGATCCTGCAGCAAACACAGCAGAAACGCAAGTGCTTGATTTACTTTAATCTCACCAGTAATGTGTCTGCGTTGGCGGCTGTTCCAGTCTGCTGAGGTAAATCAAGTGCCCCTGAACTAGTCCAAATATTTGAAGTTGAAGTGACATTGTTAACATAGACAAACAGATTTTGGCATTTGAGGGGAGAAAGGGACAGGAGCGCCTGTTTTAGATATAAATCTCAGTTTCGCTGTTTAACTTTTGAAGCTCAGCCAACCTGATACTAGATCCCTCTTTCCTGGAATAAAAAATAAAGACGACAGGCAGCATGCAATTACACATGGATCTTTCTTCGGTGATAATAACATGTTTTAAGCTAGATTTTTCTTCCTTTCAGTCCACCCATTACTGCTCTTTGCTCTGTTTCAGTCCCAGGACAGCGGGCAATTTGCAATTCCAGAAAAGCCACACATTAGTGTGTCTGATTTTATTATTCATCACGGCTGTAATCTTTTAGCATCCAATCAAAAAACACATCACAGCCTGTTCCTGTTTTAATAATTGCCTTGCTTGGACAATAAAACAAACAGGAAGACGCTGCATACAGAATCAATGTAAATTCCAACTGGCCGGCAGGGACCTGCTACACAGCAAAAATGAGAAATTGTAATGAAGCTACAGTAATTGACACCTGCAATTCTGCTGAGATTTGTTGTTTTTAAAGCTCATCCATGAGTAAGTTTGATTAGCTAGCAGCTTATAGGATATGTAGCCAGCAAGTGTACGAGCAGGTGGTCATTCAGGACAACCGGGACAAGCACAGAAGTTTGATTTTATGATGTTGTTGCACCCTTGGTTTCAGATGAACAGTTGGTGCACCGTTTTAAGCTGAAATATAGACAGTGACAGATTTAATCTTCATGTAACTTTAATTGTTGCACTATATTTCTAACATTATTTTCTAACTATTTAATGATAACTCATTAAGATCTTGGACACTGGCCCAATCATTAAAATCTCAATTATGTTTTCAATTAATTAATTGATCAATCATTTGGTGTAAAAAATATCACAAAAGTGAAAAATGTCCATTACAGTTTTTCAAGGGCCCAAGGTGAAGTCTCTACACTACAGTTTTTTTTGCTGAACCAGCACTCCTAAAGTCAAAACATAGAAAGTTTAATATGAAACATCATGTTTTTTTTTTCATTTTTGCTTTTAAATGTCTTCACTGATTGATGATAAAAGTAGTTGCTTAATTTTCTGTTATTTAAAAAAAAAGATTAATTGATTAATTGTTTAGGGTATTTACAAACTGGTAGAAATGCTCAAATCAATAACTTTATATCAACAATTTACAAGATGTGTAAGGGTCTGTGATGAACCCAGAGAGAAACCCGCCTCTGCTTTGTCCTTTAACCCTACAGAACTTTTAAGTTTCTTTTGGTTCATTGTTTTGGTTTTTTTGTCTTGGTTCTACAGAGCACAACGTTACTGTTTCTGCTCACTGTCACCACTTTCCAAAAAAACCTTTGCCAAAACAGACTGCATCCTGCCTGCTCAGCCCTAAACAGCAGGTAGACTAAGTAAATGAGTAGCTTTTGAACATCAGCTCAGTTGCCAGAAGAAAATCTACATTTCTGTAAATCAGGAATATGTTAGCACGTTACACAGGTATTATAAACCTGTTGTAAAGTGACAAGAGATGGAGGGGATTGTGGTTGAGTGACAGCAAAAACAGTTGTGTTTTAGAAAATAACCATGGTGTTTCCTTCAGCTTTTATAGCCATCAATCATGGGTGTTTTTAAGCGACCCGTGGCTGCATTCCCAGCCTGGAGAGTGTCACCAAAAGCAGGTATAATAAGCCAAAACGTGGTCTTTTCCTAAATATCCGCTACATTATAATGTACAAATGCAAAGTGTCTGTAGTTTGCAGAAATGTACAACGGCAACATTTATTCTGGCAATTAGGCTGTAAACATGGTGGGGAATTTAGTAGCCAAAGAGAGAGGTATTTCCCTCAGGAGTTGGTGGAAAACAAAATAGAGTTGGTAATCTAGGATGCTCGCCAAGTGGCCAGAAACACAAAATTATGCTAATATTGGTATTTGTCTGCTGGACCGAGACTGGAAATAGGCAACTGTTTGCTAACATGTTCACCATAACTTTACAAGATGATATGTCAATGTTTTTTTTCTTTTTTTTTGTTGTTGTTTCTTTTGTATAATTTCCTTGACTCTTCAGTGTTGCAGCTTCTGTTAAAAAATGCAGTTTTGACTTCCTCCATGATGTTACATTTGCTGACATTGTTGACACTTTTAACACCTCTTTGAAGTCTTAGCTGTTCAGACAGGCGGTTAACCCTCAAAGGCTCTAAGCAGTAACTCTGTATGAAAAGCAATAGATTAACTATTTATTGGGTTATGAAATTATGGTTAAATTTGAAAAATATTTGAAAGCATTTATTTTTTTTTTTCATTTTGAAAATATCTGAGAATTTCATAAATATTCAGTAATAATAAGTAGTAGTAGTAGTGATAAAATCATTATTAAGTCAAACTGTTTGAAAAAGAAGCAAACATCAGCCCTTTTTCTTTCTTTCTTTTTTTGTCCATCTGTCCACACTTTCATCACTTTATGCATTTCCCCTCTCTCTTTGATGTGTGTGTGTGTGTGTGTGTGTGTGTGTTTATGCATGCCCAAGGCGCCTTGTGCTGAAGTGCTAATGGACATAGGTGTGATTAACACCACACCACATGGTCTGATAGTGCTAGCCATACTGCTAACCACTCTGCTGTATGTGTGTTTGTGTGTGTGTGAGAATAAAACAGAATGAAAGCAGGAGAGTGTGACAGTGTGTGTGTGTGTGTGTGTGTGTGTGTGTGTGTGTGTGTGTGTGTGTGTGTGTGTGTGTGTGTGTGTGTGTGATCCAAGCTGTCACCCCGCCTCGAGACATCTGACTCTGCTGAGAGAAAAGTCCTTGACCTGGAACACCTCATTCATCCCTGAATTTGTAAAGTAAAAGATCCAGGAAGTCGCCTCTTTGTGTCTATAAATCAATATTACTGTGCTATTCTTTCTCATGCATTGTTTTATTTTGATAGAGTATATTAACCCTGTGATCAATTTCAATCGAGGTCATTCAAAGGTCATTATTGAGTTTGGAGGAATGTTGACAAAACAGTCTAACTTAAACGTAAGTTTGTTACTGAAGCTGTTCTGGAGCTTTCAGTCATATCACATGATCTTCATCAGCAGATAGATGTTGCAGTTTGTCGTAATATTGTAGTTTTCATTTTTATGTGCATAAATTTGAATCATGACAACAGTCAAACTCCATCCACCGATGAATGTCGAGATGTGACAGAGTCACTTTACAGACCTTGAGGTCAGACTGTTGAGTCAAAAGTGGGAGACAATAATTTATTTCAGTTTTAGTGTATTCCATATGTTTCACTTTTGTGTGTACGTGACATTGAATAACGTGATAGTAATGGGCAGAAATTAACGAACAAATGTATTTGAACGACTGTTGTCCTGTAAATACGGAGTCAGCCTGTCAAACATCTGAGTGCTCATGAATCTGTAGTGTGTTGTATCGTAGCGCACGAACAGCACTGAATGACCAGGCAAGAATGATTAAATCGGACTTAATTTGAGACATCTGCCAGCTATTGCCAATCAGGTTTGAGTTGTAATGTGGAATCAACATGAATGCTACAAAGAATATGTGCCGTATTTTATTGCTCAGAACAATCAAACAAGTTTATAAAAAAACAGTGAAGGAAATGGATCAGGTGAGCCATGAAATATCATTTTCAGATTATTCCAACACCACGTAACTGTGATATCAGCTACTTTACATAAAATCTAGTTGAATTTACTTAATTTTGTGAAGTTGTTGAGACTAAAAATGACAAGTTTCACAAAATCATTTTTTCTAAGTTGTAGCAGCTGAAGTAAAGTCGTGTTACTGTGTTTTATATCTGTAATCTGCTGGTTGAATACCAGTCAATAAAGTTTGTATTTTGTTAAACATGTTAAGAAAACAGAACTTGCAGATCTCCTAACTTCATCACTGCCAAAATCTTCTTTGTCCTGATCAAGTTAAGTCAGTCAACTTTAAGATTTTAAACTGCACTCTATGTGATATTATGAGAGTTACCTATGTATTTAATAAGACCGAAAGAAAAAAAAACAAACATGCAAAGGCAGAAATAATTGCAGACTAATCAATGCTGCAGCATCCTTAGTGCAATGAGTCACATCTTCCAAAAAAAGAGCAGGTGCACAAGACTGATCTTCAACCCTGGAAATTATATCACCAGTACATGTTCTGTTTTCATCATTTCCATGTGCTACTAAATTAAAGCACAGACTATGTTACTTGAGACTAACTAGATGGATTACACTGATGATGACACGGCACCAGCATACATTTTAAAAGTTACCTCCACCACTCAGATCCCATCAATCTAAAACGCCCAAGGCTCCAAACTCATTAAGCCCTGGGAAAGTTCTCTCATTGAAGCAGAAAGACATGCGGAGAAGACATAAAACAGTCGGGTAAACACAACTTTGAATCTCTCTCGCTGCATAACTAACTGTCAGTTGCTCTCCATCATCATAACTGCTTACTAATTCACCCATTTTTTTCCTCTCGCTCCCTGTAGCAATGTGCAACTCGCGAGTGATTAGTTCATTTGCAACTAATCTCTTTTGCGAATGGGGTCATTAAGAGTATTGTGAGTGATGTCATGTTATCCGGGCGCCACTAGATGCCAGGATGTGGTGAATTGCTGCTTGAATTTGGACATTAAGTTGCTTTTGATGACTAAGACTGCTGAAGAGGCACTGATTCGTTTGTGTCTCATTTAGTGGTCTTAGAAGTTGAAACCCTTATCCAATCATGTGTTAAGCCACTGAATCAAATGGATAAATAAAGTTCTATTCCTTGTAAAAGTCCTAAAAAAGTTTTTTTCTGTTAGATGTATCAAAAAAAGTCCATAAAAGTAACTCTAAAAGAGAAAAATAATCTTTCTTTCTCTACACTTTTCTCAGAGTGGCTTCTAACTGTGATGTGTCAGAAAAAAAGTATTTTCTGCCATCTACCAATCATAGCGCTAATGTCCCACATCAGGACTCAGTCAAAGCACACAATCAGTCAGTCACTGAGCTGCAACACTATGGTGACAGGTAGAAAAGAGATGCACCAACTGAAGATGACATCACACTTTTGGTGTGTGTTAATGTGTGATTATGAGAGACCGCAGTTTATAAACAGTTCATCATTAAACTAGCACTTCTTTAGTTCCCCTTCCCAGGTTCAATTACACTTTGCATCCCAGATGTGTGATCTATTGACATTAACAAAAGTTAAAGTCCATGTTTGTTTTTTGTTGAGTCTTAGGTCCAGCGATTTTTTGTTGTTGTTTCTTTTGTATAATTTCCTTGACTCTTCAGTGTTGCAGCTTCTGTTAAAAAATGCAGTTTTGACTTCCTCCATGATGTTACATTTGCTGACATTGTTGACACTTTTAACACCTCTTTGAAGTCTTAGCTGTTCAGACAGGCGGTTAACCCTCAAAGGCTCTAAGCAGTAACTCTGTATGAAAAGCAATAGATTAACTATTTATTGGGTTATGAAATTATGGTTAAATTTGAAAAATATTTGAAAGCATTTATTTTTTTTTTTCATTTTGAAAATATCTGAGAATTTCATAAATATTCAGTAATAATAAGTAGTAGTAGTAGTGATAAAATCATTATTAAGTCAAACTGTTTGAAAAAGAAGCAAACATCAGCCCTTTTTCTTTCTTTCTTTTTTTGTCCATCTGTCCACACTTTCATCACTTTATGCATTTCCCCTCTCTCTTTGATGTGTGTGTGTGTGTGTGTGTGTGTGTGTGTTTATGCATGCCCAAGGCGCCTTGTGCTGAAGTGCTAATGGACATAGGTGTGATTAACACCACACCACATGGTCTGATAGTGCTAGCCATACTGCTAACCACTCTGCTGTATGTGTGTTTGTGTGTGTGTGAGAATAAAACAGAATGAAAGCAGGAGAGTGTGACAGTGTGTGTGTGTGTGTGTGTGTGTGTGTGTGTGTGTGTGTGTGTGTGTGTGTGTGTGTGTGTGTGTGTGTGTGATCCAAGCTGTCACCCCGCCTCGAGACATCTGACTCTGCTGAGAGAAAAGTCCTTGACCTGGAACACCTCATTCATCCCTGAATTTGTAAAGTAAAAGATCCAGGAAGTCGCCTCTTTGTGTCTATAAATCAATATTACTGTGCTATTCTTTCTCATGCATTGTTTTATTTTGATAGAGTATATTAACCCTGTGATCAATTTCAATCGAGGTCATTCAAAGGTCATTATTGAGTTTGGAGGAATGTTGACAAAACAGTCTAACTTAAACGTAAGTTTGTTACTGAAGCTGTTCTGGAGCTTTCAGTCATATCACATGATCTTCATCAGCAGATAGATGTTGCAGTTTGTCGTAATATTGTAGTTTTCATTTTTATGTGCATAAATTTGAATCATGACAACAGTCAAACTCCATCCACCGATGAATGTCAAGAGATGTGACAGAGTCACTTTACAGACCTTGAGGTCAGACTGTTGAGTCAAAAGTGGGAGACAATAATTTATTTCAGTTTTAGTGTATTCCATATGTTTCACTTTTGTGTGTACGTGACATTGAATAACGTGATAGTAATGGGCAGAAATTAACGAACAAATGTATTTGAACGACTGTTGTCCTGTAAATACGGAGTCAGCCTGTCAAACATCTGAGTGCTCATGAATCTGTAGTGTGTTGTATCGTAGCGCACGAACAGCACTGAATGACCAGGCAAGAATGATTAAATCGGACTTAATTTGAGACATCTGCCAGCTATTGCCAATCAGGTTTGAGTTGTAATGTGGAATCAACATGAATGCTACAAAGAATATGTGCCGTATTTTATTGCTCAGAACAATCAAACAAGTTTATAAAAAAACAGTGAAGGAAATGGATCAGGTGAGCCATGAAATATCATTTTCAGATTATTCCAACACCACGTAACTGTGATATCAGCTACTTTACATAAAATCTAGTTGAATTTACTTAATTTTGTGAAGTTGTTGAGACTAAAAATGACAAGTTTCACAAAATCATTTTTTCTAAGTTGTAGCAGCTGAAGTAAAGTCGTGTTACTGTGTTTTATATCTGTAATCTGCTGGTTGAATACCAGTCAATAAAGTTTGTATTTTGTTAAACATGTTAAGAAAACAGAACTTGCAGATCTCCTAACTTCATCACTGCCAAAATCTTCTTTGTCCTGATCAAGTTAAGTCAGTCAACTTTAAGATTTTAAACTGCACTCTATGTGATATTATGAGAGTTACCTATGTATTTAATAAGACCGAAAGAAAAAAAAACAAACATGCAAAGGCAGAAATAATTGCAGACTAATCAATGCTGCAGCATCCTTAGTGCAATGAGTCACATCTTCCAAAAAAAGAGCAGGTGCACAAGACTGATCTTCAACCCTGGAAATTATATCACCAGTACATGTTCTGTTTTCATCATTTCCATGTGCTACTAAATTAAAGCACAGACTATGTTACTTGAGACTAACTAGATGGATTACACTGATGATGACACGGCACCAGCATACATTTTAAAAGTTACCTCCACCACTCAGATCCCATCAATCTAAAACGCCCAAGGCTCCAAACTCATTAAGCCCTGGGAAAGTTCTCTCATTGAAGCAGAAAGACATGCGGAGAAGACATAAAACAGTCGGGTAAACACAACTTTGAATCTCTCTCGCTGCATAACTAACTGTCAGTTGCTCTCCATCATCATAACTGCTTACTAATTCACCCATTTTTTTCCTCTCGCTCCCTGTAGCAATGTGCAACTCGCGAGTGATTAGTTCATTTGCAACTAATCTCTTTTGCGAATGGGGTCATTAAGAGTATTGTGAGTGATGTCATGTTATCCGGGCGCCACTAGATGCCAGGATGTGGTGAATTGCTGCTTGAATTTGGACATTAAGTTGCTTTTGATGACTAAGACTGCTGAAGAGGCACTGATTCGTTTGTGTCTCATTTAGTGGTCTTAGAAGTTGAAACCCTTATCCAATCATGTGTTAAGCCACTGAATCAAATGGATAAATAAAGTTCTATTCCTTGTAAAAGTCCTAAAAAAGTTTTTTTTCTGTTAGATGTATCAAAAAAAGTCCATAAAAGTAACTCTAAAAGAGAAAAATAATCTTTCTTTCTCTACACTTTTCTCAGAGTGGCTTCTAACTGTGATGTGTCAGAAAAAAAGTATTTTCTGCCATCTACCAATCATAGCGCTAATGTCCCACATCAGGACTCAGTCAAAGCACACAATCAGTCAGTCACTGAGCTGCAACACTATGGTGACAGGTAGAAAAGAGATGCACCAACTGAAGATGACATCACACTTTTGGTGTGTGTTAATGTGTGATTATGAGAGACCGCAGTTTATAAACAGTTCATCATTAAACTAGCACTTCTTTAGTTCCCCTTCCCAGGTTCAATTACACTTTGCATCCCAGATGTGTGATCTATTGACATTAACAAAAGTTAAAGTCCATGTTTGTTTTTTGTTGAGTCTTAGGTCCAGCGATGGTTTGGTGCAAAACAGAATTATTGATATAATTTAGAACGATGTCCATATCTCAGATGCTGGTGAAGAAGCCGACATCTCTGTAATGAGATAAGGAATGAATTTACTTGATTTATTCTTGAGTTACGTGAAGCATTCAGTTTCAAGATGAGTTCTGAGAAAAACTTGAAATGAAGTTGGAGCTAAACTAATTTAAGATAGACGATTAGTGAAGTCCTGTGAAGTTGGGATGGGAGGAGGGTTATCTTCAGTTTAGGCTCTACGTTCAGAAGTAAATATCTTGAATATTCATGTGTTTTTTGGTGTTGTTGTGATCAAAACCCTGAAGTACTGCAATCCCCCAACGTAACGGCTATCGTCTGAGGACAATAAAGCCTTTAGGGACAATAGCTAATATTTTGGGAGATAGCATGTAACCAACATATTATTCAGGCTCTTATGCGCAGAGCTTATTGGGGGGAAACTTTAGAAAGAATTCTCAATAAAAGTTCAACACCAACATACAGGTATACAAGAACCTCTCTTACAGGCTCATCTAAAAACAGTGTTGTCCCTGTGAATGTAGGGCTAAGCTTTTGAAATAGATTGCATTGGATTTTACAAATGTACCTAAATACACTCCCAACCACTATGTTGAAGTTATCAATTTTAGTGAACACTTTTAAAGCTTTTACGCCTTGGTGCTAAGCTAATGCGGCTGTCTTGTGCCGTGTTTACTTTACTTTCTTCATTTTTAGTGGCCTGACTATCAGGGCCAAGAAACTGGTCACTGGAAACTCTCCCTGCTCCTGCCAGTGTGCACAGGGAGGAGAATTTTATCATCATGCCACTACCAGTTTAAATAAATGATTAAATTAAAGAACCAAAGAATTATTCAACTTGCTGGCTGAAAAGCAAACCTGCTGGAGCGTCTTCAAGGAAGTGTCTGTGTCCGAAAATGAGGCAGGAACTGTATTTGAAATAAATGTCACCAGGCTGTAAAAAAGTTTACTTCCCAACTTTGTTCCTGAGTGCCAAAACCACGTCTGAAACAAATCCCAGCTGAACCACACATGGATGATTTTTGCGACAGGATACAGATTGCGTTGCTCTGGCTGATTACATTTCAACAGTATATTTCACCTGTACCCCCGGAATCTGGATGAAATGAAGTTAAACTAATAAATAATGTAAAGTTCAGTTTCATGTTTTTTCTCCCCCGTTTTTTCTCTCTTGTGGGTTTCGTCTGACTCTTTTTCTGGCTTGTTTTTGAAAAGAAATTCCCATTCCTTGTTTTAGTAAAATAACAAAATTGGCAAATGCTTTTTGTCATTTTTAGTATGGGCTGGAATAAAAAGAGAGAGAAAAAAACATGCACAACTTTTAAACAAGCATGTGTACTTATTTGCATGCGGCTCTCTGTGGGCGCACTGCTCTGGCTTCTAGGTGTAAACTCTCAGGAAACAGGGACACATATTACAATAAAATGTTAACTAATAAGCACAGCGCATGAGCTAAAGACCCAGTGAAAGAGGTACGACGCAGAGCTCGCCCCCAGTCATTTTCATGAGAAAACTTCCTCACATTAACAAAGTTCTGCTTGGCACAGTGTCACAGATATTGTGGGAGACGGTGCAGATTTCTTATTTATATGCTGAATTCTTCACAATCTTAGGACAGCTGCTATTCAGCTGAAAAACATAATATTTGTTTTTGATAGCCACAGTGCACAAAGACTGGACAATTGAATTTGCCAACCTCTTTAAAACTAAATTGGTAAATTGTCGGGGTGTACCTGAATCTGAATATGTGATTCAGGAAAGCAAAATGAATGTAATAGAAAAATATACTGACTCTATCCGAAAACCTATGATGGACATGCCTAAATGTATATTTCATCAGATCGATTCATATTATTGTGGATGGCCACAAGATAAAAATGGCCATTCTGTTCCCACCGCACGACTTTGATTTCACTAACTAGTTGTTTGATTTACTACACATTATTGATAAGTGATTGCTATATTCTGAACCGAGCTGACCACCGATGAATATCACTAAGGGGAACTCTTGCATCAATGTGGAGGAGTCATGTGCAATGTCCAAGTCATGTTCAAGTGGACATTTGTGCCAAAATGGTTGAGTCCGAGGGGATGTTTGTGTCGAATTTAAAAAAATGCCCTCAAGGTGTTCTTGAGATATCACGTTCACAAGAATGGGACAAATATGAATCATGGAAACAAAGTGCCTGTGGTCAGGACTGTTGCTGGTGCGGAGGCTTAATAAAAAATACAACAGAGGCAGAGAGTTAGGTATAGTATGGAGACGTGGAAAAATTCATAAATATTTCATAATAAATTATATGCCATTATCAAATCAATTTGGTGCTTCAAAGGAGCAACTATTTCATTGTCAGTTAAAATGAGTTTGGAAAATACATTTTCCAGATTGAACATGACTTCTAGTATAAACTGTGCCCACTTCGAGTCGAATAATTTTGTTTGTTTAAAGAGATATAAATACAGATAATGACGTCAGTACACGTCATTGTCATCATCATTTCTGATGTTCTCTCATTTCCCAAAAGATTCATGGCATTACAATAATGTCACACTACTTCTGCCTCTGTTTCAGGGCCTCAAAAGGTGTAATTTGCATGGTCACAAAATGTTTGGCTTTTAACAGTTTAGTTCAGGGCCTCTCAAATTACCTCTGCCACCAGCTGGGATTTCTTCTAAGTATGCCTTGTGTTTGTGGTTTACTCTCTTTTCTCCATCTAACATGAGTGCCATTAAAGAAACAAATCTCAGTCACAGACATTTGCACACAGTGTCATATTTGATTTGAACGCTACAAATTTGATTTGTTTGGAGCATACTGCCAGCCTTACTGTTTTATGATGCAATTCCTCTCTCTGTCTCACGCTTTCCTCCCCTCTCTCCCCCACATCTTTCTGCTCTGCCCCACAATGAGCTAAAGTGACTTCTGTTTTAATTCTTTAGTTGGACACTGAGGCTCATAAAGACTCATAACCAGAAGCTGACGGTTGTTGTTTGCTTCATAACTTTTGATGGGAAATCCATACTCTTGTACAAATTGGTCAACAGTGAATAACTTTAACATCCTGTCCAAACACTACAGCACTGGCTGGCTAATGCTGGCTGGCTTGAGTGTTAAATTCATGCCACCAAATTCTTATATACTACTTTTTTATCTAAATATATTTTTTAGTCTTGATTTGTTAACAGTAAAATCTCTCAGATTATTATGGATGTGCATGTCTCCCTTTCAGCTGCATATTTATGTCCCTCTGTTGCATCAGCTGTTTCATCTTAAAGAGAAATTGCCAAGAAAATATAACTTTTGCTCTTTCTTTCAATGTCTACGTTCTGCTTAGTCAAGAGCTGATGATTTTTGACATATCTAGCATACCAGCATTCAAATCAACAAAAGCATAGCCTACTATTTTAGTATTATAACAAACTAACAATTAGGAACCTTGCTCGCTTAGCCCATTTTCCGTCCCTTCAATTTGATAAAAAAGTGTAGGAAGACAGAGAAAAGAGAAAACGTATCAAAGAGCTATTGTGGCTGACTAGCATAGCATGTTCCCCAACTGGCAAGCCTGCTAGTTGCTAGCTCGCCAGCTTGATCAATCCTATTTGCTACATAGCCAAGACTCCAAGATCAAATATTTTGCAAATTTATGTATGGATACATTTTGCCATGCCACTTTTAAAGGTGTAGTTAATTAAGGCTGAATGAAATTAAAAATTAAATGGCAGGTCCATTATTTTGGCTTTTTTGAGTTTTTTTTTTAATAATGTATCAAATCTGAAAATTCAAATTTTGTTCCTATATATGATTTGAAATGAAACTGCTGTTAACCAAGCCCCTCTAAAACTGTTTTCCTGATGTCGATTTCGGCATAATGCTGTTGCTACAAATAAAACCCCTGGCCAACCTTATGTGCTTCTTTTTGACTGAGCCAAGCCATATTTAGGAGTTGTGTGTTTTTGATCTTCCAAATCAGCGATATTCCTCTAACCCCCAACTGACGCGGCAGCTAAGCAATGTACTGCTGTGGATGCCACGTAAGTTTTGATACGAAAGTCACAAAATAACACAAACAGACAAACCAACTGAGGCAGCTTAAGACCAACAGCCCCCATGTTCTGCAAGTTAAAATGACTGTTTTTATCGAAGGAGTCCAGTGGCTTTGAAAAAAATGATAAAATAGCTTCAGTTCCCAGTCAGAAAAGGGCTATTGCCAAGGTTAATCTGTTAAAATATTAAACTGACTATGAGTAAGTACCTCATACAACCTCACATCAAAAAATCCCAACTAACCCATTCAGTGATTATAACTATTATTATCAGTGCTTGCAACTCTTACTAACCTATGTCACTGCTTTTTGCTAATGGCTAAGTAGATGTTTCTTTTGGAAAAAACCAGAAAAGATAAATAAGGACCCAACCTTTAAAAAGATTACTCCTGATTAATTCAGAGTGATAGCAAAATAAGTAGTTTTAAAATAACTGAAAAAGATCTTGTATCATCAAGATATAAATCAGCCCAAAAGACACCAAATGGTTGAGATGTTCAACATCCAATCCACACGGTGTCAGATGCATGTATCATACTGTAAAATGATGGTTCAGGTGGAGAAAGAGAGAGAGAGGGGAAGAAGAGCTAAGATGCTATCAAAATGCATGAGGCTTTCCAGACTGATGCTGCCCTGCAATCTGACAGTCACACAGCAATCGCTACAATCACACACTTGAGCAACAGGGACCCGAGTGTGTTTGTTGTGTGTATGCGTGGCAGTTTGTAAGTGAGAAAATCTGTTTGTGTGTACATGTTTAAGTGTGTGAGTGAGGGTGTGAATTCGTGTCCGTATCCGAGCTGGAAGGCTTGTTCCCATTCAGTGGTTTGTCATTGCTACAGGACACGCATGTCCAAATCAATGCTGAAGTCATGACACTGATTTAACTTCAGCCGCCAGTCCTCCTCCTGTCCCCTTTCCTCACACAGAAATACTGTAGAATCCAATGTGTCTTTCCCTCTCCATCTTTCACACTCGTGCATGCACACACAGACACACAAAGGTGCTACAAATCTCAAAAATTGAAATCCAGGGTGTCATGCAGCATGTTCTTTCCCTGCATTGTTTTCTGAACATTGCATCCTTTTTATCGGGAGTTAAAGTGAAGGCAGATGAGAAAGTTTAAGGGAGATAGGCCATAAAACCTTCAAACCCAGGATATCATGTTTAAAAACAGCCTTATAAAAAAAACACGTGTTCTTAAGGCCCTGACACAAAAGCCAACGGTCATCTTTCGGGTAATGTTAGCTCAGTGAGCATTTGTTGCGGTGTATTCCACACCATTGAGACCTGTGAACTTTTTCCCTGCTTATTAAAATTGTTAAATTGGTGTCAGAGATGGGACCTGTCGGTGAATGAAATCACTCTGAATGGCAATTTAACAGGAGAAACAGAAGTAAGGAAAGTAAACAAAGTCAAGGAAGGAAGTTAAGCGGGAACAAACTTGTTTTTCTTTAGACTTTGAGCTCTGCAGCAGAAACGTGTCATCTATGTTTGTGCTATGGTTCACTGAATCGTGGTAAATGTTTTGTTATTTCAAAATTGGGTTGTGTTGTAAATATGAACTGGCTAACTAGTATCATGGTGGTCTTCTGCTTCTCCATTTTTAATGATGACTAAAAATGACAATCGTCTGCTGATATGTCAAGTTATTTCTTTTCATGTAGGTGCAGAACATACGTTCAAGCTAGTTGGCTGTTTTCTTTGTGATGTGTTCAGGTACAACTTTTTGGTGGAGGCACAGGCGATGTAAAAGGACACAATAGCCGGCTTTTGTTGCCACTAGTTCTTTGATGTCAGTTTGGTGCAGGCATGTCAAACTGGTCCACAGGGGGGCCGGTGTGGCTGCAGGTTTTTGTGCCAACCAACCAAGAGCACACAGTTTGACCAATCAACTGTCTGAAGACGGAGATCAGTTGATTAAATGAGTCAAGTCTGGTGTGCTGCTACTTGATTGGAAACAAAACCTGCAGCCACACCGGCCCCCCTGTGGACCAGTTTGACATGCCTGGTTTGGTGTGTCTGAGCCTTTATCCTAAACTTCTCTTATGTTTTCTGTGAGGTTTGCTTTTGTGAGCGTTAATTTGTTCAGAACTTTCTAAGCTTGTGCTGAACGTCACATGTTTACTAGTAGATGTGTGTTAGCTGAGATTTCATCATAAGCATAATCAACCTGCCAACTGTTGTGTAATGTGTACTGTTCTGCTCGGCACTGACTGGCTTCAAATATAAAAAAAACAAATTTAATATTGTCACTATTTAAAATCCATTAAAAAAGGAAATATAATGTTATTGCTATAATGTTATTGCTCTCAGTAAATAGGCTGAAAGGGTATCAGTGTTTCTTGAAGTTCAAACCGCATTTCTGATAAAAAACCTGTTGCTGTCCAAATAATATTGGCTCATATTTGACCCAATCTCCGATCCCTATAGCATCACTATGAGCTTGTTTTCTATTTTGCTGTATGAAATAAGATGTTACCCCTTTACCACTCCACCTTCCTTTTAATTGCCATAAAAGAGCAAATATTGCCTGAAATATACAACTTTGCTATCTATCTATCTATCTATCTATCTATCTATCTATCTATACAGCTACTGTAAAACAGCCTGTCACTTTGCTTTGTGCTGATAGAAGAAACTGTCAGCTGCCCTGGTGAAATGCTAACATAAACGAATCTTAGAAGGGAGTGGACAGATTGGTGTGTGTGTGTGTGTGTGTGTGTGTGTGTGTGTGTGTGTGTGTGTGTGTGTGTGTGTGTTTGTGTGTGTGTGTGTGCTGGTCGCATACACCCGTCAGGCAGACAGAACAGATTGAAATGCTATTGAAGCCCCATAACCAAGATAGACGCCCCTGGACTGCCCACAATACCCTCACACCAACACAAACAGAGAGCGAGAACAAACAGGACTATTATTCTGAAAACCCGTTCCTCTATGTCTCCCTTCACCTTTCTAACTTTCAAGAGAAGAACATCATTAACTTACGACAGACTTTGTTGTTCAATAGCTAGTTTGCAAAAAAAAAATGCGTTTGTAAAGTATTCTATCACAGCCTGGGCTTACACTGTCCACTGGCTAAAAACAGGGCAGCAGCAACATTAAGGGACATGTTTGCTCCTCATTTTATATTTCACAGGCTCTTCATGAACTTTCAAGGGCAGTTTTGCCCTGAGAACCCATTAATTTCTACCCTGGAGTGTGTGCATATTTGTGTGCTTCCCATTTAGCCATTTGTGTAAAACAGAGGCCTATACTTGATACTGAGCTGATGAAACAGTCGAGGCAGCTCTATCAAGCTGAATCTGGTCCTTGAGAGCTTTAGGAGGATGTGAACTTCAGATCAAAAACAGCGGATCAGTCACGAAAAAGACAAAGAGAAGAGAAGCAGCAGCATTTCTGGCCCATTTAAACCACAGGGGCCAGACCGGGGCCAGCTGTCTGTTAAACCGAATGAATTAACCCTGCAGCTGAGATGGCTTACTCTAATGGCATGGATTTAGAAATGGAAGGACAAATATTTGTGCTACCAGTGTGATTTCATGTCATTAGTGATTCCCAAAGTCAAACTATTTTTCCTCTTACTCTTAATCAATGCAGGATGATGCCGCATCAGACAGACAGTTCCTGTGGAATACATGTTTTTAAGGTAGAGAATATACTCAGTGATGGAGAAAAAGGGATGAAAAAAAATTATTGCATTTCAGGAGGCCCTCAAATCCTAGACCCAAACCCCAAACCCTCAATGAAGGCACTTTAATGTGGTCGCAGCAACATTTGAATAAAGGTCTAGATAGATCAATAAATACTTTACTCACCCGGAAAGGGAAATTCATCATATTCTCAGTAAGGTAAGAAAGACACTTCTATCACCTTTATTACAACCAAACAACTTTCTGAAACACTCAACACAACAGCAGCTCTTCTTTATGACACCTAAAACAATCAGACTTTCTTATTTCGTTGTGTGAAATTTTCTGCGTTTGCAGAGCCACAACAGCAGCTAAATACTGTGTGTGACCTGTCCACAGGATTTATTAAGCTCATGCTTCTTCCTGCTCGTTTTTGGACATGTTGAGAAAATGATGTGTTTGATTATTTTGACTATTTCAGTTTGTTTTTGCTTTTTGTTTTGTTTTGTTTTGTTGAAATAAAGCCTTCATTCTTTACTTCATTTATTCATTTAAACACTTTTTAAATTTTTTATCACGTCTTTAAAATGCAAACTGCAAGTGAAGTTATAATGCAATGTCACAAGCATCGTCATGGCAAGATAATGCTTAAATTAATTAAATGCTAACAAGCTAATTTTTTAGTACATATAATGTTGATGTGTCTACAAAATTTTCATCTGGTTCAAAGTGGTGAGTAACTAACTGACATCCATGGAGTCACGCCACAAAACATGTTGTTCCCCAAACAAAGCTCAATGATCATGTAACACGTCGACAATCTGTGATGGTTCCCTCTAACAATACTTCATATAGTGTTTCCTAAATTACACATCAGGCAGCAGACTCATGGTGTTTATCGCTTATTTTTATTTATTCTTATTTGTCTTTTTTCAGTAATCTAACATGTGAAACTAAAGTTGCTCCAGTGGGCAGATTACTCTTGTGTCTGTTGTTTGTTTCATTTCCTCTGTAGTGAATTATCAGTCAGAGGACCACCACAACAGAAATATGTGCTGAAGTCCCTGAGCTGAACTCAGTGATCTATTGCACATTAATATTAGATGAATACATGATGCTGCAACATTTTGGTATTGAATTTGTAAACAGGTTCATATGGGTACATGTTCACTGTGTTTGTGTATATTTAAGTTGGCGTGTGTGCATTTATAATTTGTATCTTGATGTGTGTGTATTACTACTAGTTAATTAGGAAAATGCTCAACGCCTGACTCAGTTGCATCTGAAGGCCACGCGCAACTCATCACTCTAGGAGTTGAAGGCGGGGAGAGGAGGTGGCATGAAGAGATAAGCATTTTTCCTCTCTTTCATTATTTCCACTACATTCCTAACTTCCTCTGTTCTCCTTTTTTATTTGTTCTCGCCTCACTTTTCTGTCAGACTCACTGCACTTGCTTTTTCTTCTTTTTCATTTTCCTTTCTCCCTCTCTGGCTTTGTTATGGCCACCTTTCAAACATCTCTTACAGGCACTTCTCAGGCTTTTCAAATTCCATTTCCTCCTGCAGGCACATGTTGAAACCCTTGGATCTATTTAGATGCACACTTAATGACAATTTCCTCAAACACTTGACGAATCTCCATTTTACTCAAATGCAGATTTATCTAAACTGTGTTTCAAAATGAAATGACACTCCCTGCTGTGCCTGGTAATTACACTCTGGTGACTTGGCAGCAGCACAGCCACTAAGCAACAACTGCCTAATTTAAACTGCAGCTTATATGAATTTTTGTCATTGCTATAGTTGCAGAGCAATGGTGAAAAAATTGCAGCAAGGGAACTACATGTAAGGAAAACAGAAATCCAACAGTTAGGGAACGCACAAAAGAACCGGAAATATATAAAGAGACTGTCATATAAACTACAACTTCTTCATATAGTAATGCAGTGAATTTGGGGATGATTATGATAAGCAATGAGTTTGCGGCTGATGATTTTAGGTTGAATGATTCACACAAGGCACCTCAGATCCCTCCACTAAAGCTGATCAGGAAATTGAAAAGGAGAACACTGAGTCATCCTTCAATCTTCTTAAAGGTAAAGTCTATGATTCTTGAGACAGCCTAAAAATCGACCCAACACAAAGATGTGCTTTTCAAGATGCTCCGCCCACCAAAGTCATGGATGACCAATGCCAAGGCAATGACAGGAACAACTGGATGAGCCGGCTGATCAGAACAGCGATATGGCTGAATCCATAGCATCCGCTGCATGAGGGTAAGTTAACCTTGTTACATTGAAAGGTGTGCACTTTCTCGTTTCCTGTGTTTGCTTTTTTTGGTGTGTATATCCAGGTGCCACCGCTGACCACACCTGTGCTTGATCTGCTCATTAAAGATTGGTGGTGTGGACACAAACACATTACTTATATAGATTTTTGTGCGATATTGTGATAAAGCAAGAATCGAGCAGGAAGGTAAGTTTTACTTTCTTACCTGCTCTTATGTCATAACGTACTTTTTTGTCCAATTTGTTTTTTCTTTTTTTCAGGTGGCTTTTTATTGTGTAAAATGAACCCATGGTACTTTGAAGTGAGACCCTGAATGTGACATTTTCGTTTTAAAAAATCTGACTCCTCTTTTACAACATTAGTCTTTTAAATGAATGGCTAGTGAGTGTGTGTGTAGAGAGGCAGGTGCTTGTGAGTGTTTTTCTACAGATATTCCTTTGTCAAAAGCGGAGAGGAAGAACTGTGAGTAGCTGATGCGGGTTGGAAAAGGGTGTTTGGATAAAAGTGATGAGGCCTTTTGTATAAAATCTGCAACCAAAAGTACAACAGAAGCAGCGTCTCATTCTGTCCTCACTGCATTTAGATTGCCTAATTTGCACATGAAATGAAGTGGCATCTTATCCCTGCGCAAGTACTGCGTATGTTGCACTGATAAGTGACTTTATAATGCACCCTGTTGAGCTGTTAGCTGCTGATGATTGTATATGGCTTGTAATATGTAAGTAAGTTTTTTTTATTGTGTACTTTCTGTTTTTGTATTGTGTTTTTACTTTAAAGTGCACATTTTTCTTATAGTACTAAATTTTTCACTGAAAATATTTAAGGTACTTTAAATCCCATCATCCACTCCACTTACAAGATTAAACCTAATATTGCAGGATACATACAATGACTCATAACAAAAACAGATGATTTTAAAGCAACTGGTTAAAAAAAATAAAATAAACCAGTCAGAAACCATTCATCCTGCTCACTCTTCCTATTAGTTCACAATGCTGACCTTCTATTCATGTGTCTCCATGGTAACCAATCAAGGCAATTCACCTCCAACACCTCTTCAAAAGCTGGGGGCTCTTGACAGTAATTGGCAGCATATGTATGTAAATGTTAATGTTTTACACTGAGACCCCACTTAATGAGCAAAGGAGAGGAGAAAGTACATCTTAAGAGTTCTGCTGAGTGAACCAGTGTAGCCAGTAATTGAACCAGTGACCTTTTAAAGAGTTATCTTGAGGGGTTTGCTCTGTTGAAGCCCGGTGAGTCAGGGATGGAAGTTTCGTCAAACTGTAGCGCTGTGACCAAAACAAAATCAATATGGGGGCTCGGCCGGTGGGTGAGTTGACTACTTTGAAGAGCAACTGAGCAGCATTAAAAATCACAGAGGGGACGACAGCATGAACCTGACACTGAATCAACACTAGACAGGGCGACCAATGTCACTTTCCTTTTAGTTAATTAGAAAAACACTTTTCATATTATTAAAGGGATACATCATCCACGAAATGATAATTTTTTAAAAATCAATTACTAGCCTTGAGTTAGATTTTGTTTTTCCAGGGTGCCACTATTTTATTCTCATTTTTAGTGCTTGATAAAATGTCATGAAATTTGGTAACGCCCTGACTTTTCATCTAGTCCCATCATCTGATCAACATGTCAAGGTTTAAAACTAAAAGTGACTGTGCCTTTGCCATCAGGGCCCCTCGGCCTGCCTGAGGAGATTACGCTGGCAGGATCAGTGACTTCTTTCAAATCACTTCATAAAACCCATTTTTATAGACTTGCTTTTATGTAATGTTGTCTTTTAATTGGTGTTTTAATTTAATTTCTTTTGTCTTTTTAATATATTTTAACTCATCCTTTTATTCTGTCTTCATCCTGCTTATTATTATCATTATTATTAATGTTCTGTGTTTACTGCCTTTATTTTGTTATGTCTTCTTAGATGTTTCTGCCTCTAATCTCCTGTTATATTCTGCTTTAACTCTTGTTCGGCCTTTGTTTGGCCACATACTTGCTGGATTATACAAGAGATAACCATGTTTTTCCATCAGTTACATTGGATCGCTCGTTGCGCACAAAGCCCTGCTCCACAGGCACACCCTGCTATTTTGCTTGACGTGCTTTAACAAGGCATTTTTGAAGTAGCTGCACCTTTAGCGACGCGTCTCAGTGTTATTGGCACCTCAGGGTAATTTCTGAGCGAGATAAGCCTGCCTGATTCCTGTGTCTATAAAGCCTAGCATTCTTTTAGTGTAAGAAAAATGCTAGTACAGGGCACTAGGGACACCACAGCATTTCTGAAAATTTAAGAGAAATTCAACTAAAAGCACTCGGAGTAGGTGCAAAAAAAGTTGGAGTGTTCTGAGAAAATATGCATATTCCCAATATCTCCTCATTGGGAACAATTGAAAAAGGATGCTGGTGCTCAGAAAAAACCCACTATCTCTATCAGATGGCACCTATCCATGATTTTATTATATGTGTTTTTGACTGATGAATTAATTGCAACTTAACAGTTTTAATTATTTATCAATACATGTTTATAATTTTAAAAGTTTATGAATTTTGGGGGCTTGCAAAGCTCATTTGGGTGGGTATTGCTGCCAAATGCCCCCTTTGTGCCAATGATGATGGCTAAATATAGCCTCACAGAACTGCTAGTATGACTTGACTCTTAAATTTTGTGTCTCTTCCTTTTTTAAAAAAACCATTTATATGTTTTTATTTGACCAATTCGGTTTGTTTTTACACTGTGCTTTTTAAAATCATCATCATTAGAGTAGAGGTGTGTCCAGTGACTTTTTGACCTCTCTAAGCACATCTGTCTAACTTCTGTTCTCATAAGTGTATGGCAGGAAAAAAAAAAAGTTAGATTCCCCAAAATAATTCATCATTTTTCCACTCTACATATTACAGAAATGTAAACAGCAAACAAAAGAGAAAAAAGATTGCAGTGCAGGAGAATCTGATCCCAAATCAGATTCTAAATTGTTTGGCTCCTTTATGTACATGTGAAAAAAGGACACAATGTGATAAAAACTACCATAGTTTCAATATTGCGTCTTCTGTAAAAGCTCCACTTCATGCATCAACCCAGCATCTATCCCGCAGAAGCAATTTGAAAAACTATTTCTTTAATAACACACAATGTTCTTTAACCAATAAATATTTAACCCATTATAATATACATAGCTGCAGGCTCGCTCTTTCCTAAAATAAGTCTTCTGGTGCGTGACAAGTATCTCAGTCAGCACGCAGTCCAGAGTGGAATAATACCTTCATCTGTATGACAGAGCAGTAAAACACATTCAAACAGAAAGCTGCCAACAGTGTTTCAATTCCAATTTATGCCCTTCTGAACTTTATTGCAGTGCATTGGGAGCCACAAGGTAAACAAAACTGAGTGTAAACAACAAGGAAACTAGTAACCTGTGACGGTAAACACCACAGATATCAGGTGGAGAGGAAAAACAGAATGCATTTTCACTTCCAGAACTGCAAAAGCACAGATCAAGAAATACTTTCCACAAACAAAATGTATTCGCATAAGATAAATAAATTAATCCTAGCGGCTTATAAAAACAAAATAGGAAAATATTGACCTGCAGAATGTGTAAATTACACATACCGCCATCTAATTCATCCCATAGACCCCTCTGTGTATTTCTCTGCATGTGCCCGACTACCACAGTGTGATTATATTAAGGATCTAACACACACTCACACACACACACACATAGATTTTGAAAGTAATACCCGCTGTGGTTGTTTATATAACCAACAAATGAAAAATACTGTCCACAAACCCCCAAACTACCATATGAGTTCACACACTTCTAAACACATGTCAACGCTTCCCTCCACAATTCCCTGCATGTCACCGTCAACCAATGAGGTGCATCTCATTGCAATTTAAGTGCAGCACACACTCACACCTCTCCCTTCCTCTCACTGCTTGACTTTCTCTCTCAGCGTGATAGTATTAGCAGTCTAGGACTCCTGCTGATAATGTTATGAGCGGTCCAGACCAGCTCGTATACAACTCAACATGCCTCTGAGAGGAGGCAGTCTCTTAAGCCCTCTTACCAACAGAGAGCCTCATATCCAAGGTACTTATGACCTGCCCTCTTTATGGGACTTAAAATGATGACGGGAGAGATGAAAGAGGCATGTGAAAGGGGCAAAGAAAACCCATTACTCACATAGGGACAGATGATCAGATGCTCATGTTGGTTTTAAGCCATTTTGTTTTAGAAAATATCTAGAGTAGATGACAAGAAAGATTGAAAATAAGGCATGCTTGCAGTCTTTGTTGAAAGCCCTACGCTCCCATGGTTGTACAACACAGATGTTTTCACTATTATGCCCTTTTTTAAGGACAGTGTGGATGTGAACTTGTCTGGTCTCGCTCCCAGGGCATCAAAATACGCAGCTTGAGCAGTCATTACAGTGGCATCGTTAGTGACACTGGGAGCAGCTTTCAGCATCTGTGTGAGATGCACTAGGCTTTTAATCTGTAAATTCTTCCATGTTATTATTGGATATTCAGAGCCAAAGACGTAGTATAATATAAAGAGAGAAAGTCCACGTAATGTGTGCTGGAGAGGAGGTGGATGGGTCTAACAAACACAGGACTTTGACCCAGAAGACTGGTGTCCATGTCCTGTATGAAACCTCAGTGTCCTCTTTTAAAACTCCTTTTTTAAAAAATGTTTATAAAATGGCTTTTAATCTTTTTTGATTGTTTCATACTTTCAAATTTGCTTATTCTCACAGTTTTATTAATTAATTATTGAACTTATTCCAATCCTGTAATTGGACCTCGTATTTTGTTTAGATGTCTGTAAAGCACTTTGTAAACTTGAACTGAATGTGTTGAATGTCACATGTGGAGACAGACAGTGCCTTCTGTCTGTACTCTGTGCTCCTTTTGTTGTATTTGTGCAAGTTTTCTGAAAGCTTACGGATACGCATGAAATATAGTAATACTACAGGAGATCTAGGAGGCAGTTAGCGTAGCTCAAGCAAGATACAATCATAGGAGTTGACAAAGAAATTTAAATAATGGCAGAATGAATGTGTAATACATAATAACATTTAGTGAAAGTAGTGGGCAAAATTCTGATCTGATTATGATCTCCTCCACCGTTGTCTTGAATATTGTCATGTGAAACATTTTACTCTGCTCTCTAGTGCCATCTATTAACTATCTATCCTGTTACAAAGGACAGATAGAAGTATGAGGGCAATGTTTGACACTGACATATTTATTTTCATACATAAAGGGAGCATAAGTCCAGACACACCACACGTCACGTCACGTCACGTCACGTCACGTCACGTCACGTCACGTCACGTCACAAACAATTTCCAACCAAAAAACACCTGACAAAGGCTAGTGACAACAGTGTGGGATACACAACAAAAACTATGATAGACAGACAGAAAGACCCAACACTGACCAACGACCAACTGTCAGCTTAATGTGTCAGGGCCCTAAACGTCAACATTGAGTTAATTTGTCACGTGAATCGTTAGTCAGTTGTTAGTTACATTAGTAGACTAAAGTGACTAATGTTAACCACAACCTTTGACCTTAACCAAGTAGTTCTGTTGCCTAAACCTAACCACTGACCCCTTCCACATCAAGAAACAACACAAAAGGCTGCTCCTGCTGTTTTACAAGTTTTTGATAGATGCATGAAGAAGAAGAGGTGCGATGACAAAAAAACATAAAATCCAAGCTCCATCATAGAGTGTGGACCACCATCATGCTCTCATAAAGCTAGATCCTTAAATATAAGTAGTAGTTTCTGGTAAAATAAGCTTTGATGAATAAACAACCTGACTGAACTGCATTTGGATGAGGACATTAAACTATGATTGTGCTGAATGTTGAAAAGGAAAAAAAGCTGAGGATCAAAAACAAAAGAGCGGACCTGATTCTGTGAAATTTTGTGAAATGTACAGAATGAGTCTGTCAAAGCAACTTGTTTAATAAGGGTTTCTTTTCTTCAAATTGCTGTTTGATTTTTACTAAACTCATTTCAGACCCACAGATGGTCTAAAGGCAAAAACAAGTATTTTCTGGGTAAGTATCTTCTGGTGTCTCATCACTTTAATAATAGTCCATCTCTGCTTCACTTTCTTGCCAGTAATCATTTTGTCACAGCACATGCCAGATTTTCACATCATGAACATTTCATTATCAGAAATGAAATACTACATTTCTCCTTTAAAATCATGAGAGAAGAAAAGTCAAGCTATCAATAGTTAAAATCATATTTTCTAATGTTATAGGCTAAATGACTGACTTGTTATTTAAAAGCACACAGGGAAGGGCTAACATAGATAATTAGACTTTGAGATTTTATTCTGTCATTTTTGTCTGTAGCTGCTTACAATGTCTGAAGTGCAAGGAAACAGCAGCAGAAGGCGATCAGTAGAAGAAGCTTGTCAGGAGTCCCACATTTTGTCTGATACCATCTCATGTAGATATACTGTATATACTACTTTGAAGCCAGGAGACCTGAATGTTCCCACTTGTTGAAGGCAGATTCAAGGACATCATTTACAGAGAAATGTCAGCCTATTCAGATGTTATCACCCCATTAAAGGGCCATTATCTGTGGCTTTTTAGCATCACAGATATGGGTAAGAAGGGGCTTGCCACACTTACTATTAGTTGCTGTTCTTAGCCCATTAAATGGCTGTTTGCTTATCCAACTTTGTGAAACAATTGCAGTTTGTCAGGTTTCACTTCCATCTCCACCTCCTCACACTTTACAAAAATTAAGTCAAAATAAGTCATTTGGAGCCCCATTCAGCAAAGAAGCAATTGGCATAGTCTCTAGTTCCTGCCATCTGACAAATCGAGAGCAGCACCAAGTTAATCATGAGCACACTGATTGCCTCACACAGCTGTCAATCATGACGTCAAACCCCTTTTTTGGCATAATTAAAACCAAAATAACACAAATAAAAAACAGAAAAACAGAAACAAAACATTCAAATGTATATTAGCGTGATAAGAACTACCTAAAATGACAGAAATTATTTTTGGGGAAAAAAAATTCCTTGACGTGTACTTTATTCGCCCTGGAGGGATCAGGGATTATGACCCATACTACAGTCAGCCTGTCAGGGGGAGAACAAGAGGTTTTGTCTTCACCATTGGGCAGCTGTCCTGCTGGACCTGCCTGTCTATTGTTGAGTCATGTATGGTCTGCAGAAGGTTTGCTGGACCGTAAGCTCAGAATAAAGTGAAAACTGCATTGATTCAAGTGTGCTGGAATGTTTTCAGTTTTGACCATCTGAAATACTACATGCATTATACAAACTATAAAAACTGGCTCTGTGCGATTTGAAGGCAGATGAAAAGCTGTCTGACGAACATAACTAAAGACAAAATTCTCCAATGTCACCGATTGACTTCAGCACCACGGACAGCGACAACCAGGCAGAGCTTGACCGTTCAGCACCATGGCCAGCTCCACCACTGCCAAACTACACCAGCAGCAGCTGCTCACAAACCTGAGCATCCAGTGTCGAGCTTCAATGCTCAGAGCAAGCTTGAGTGCCAAGAAAAGAGACAGAGCTTACCAGTATCATCTCTTTTCCACTCTGTTTTCCTCTGTTGACTTTCAGAGAGCTTGTGTTCAGGATGTGTGGATCACCAAAAGAAGGAGGCAACACCAGACGACTGGATTCACTGCAAAAGACAAGAATTTGATGAATGAAATGCAGTGGTCTGCAGACAAGACCGCTTAAACAGAGACAAAGTCATGACTAAGATCTGAGTGTATCATGACTGAGAAAAGATCAGGACTTTCAGGGGTTGAAACCGAGACAATCAGACCAAGACCAGAGGGAGTTCCACACTGCAGGACACACTTATGATAAAATGTGTAACACACAACCCATCCCAAAGACCTCCTCAAACTGATATAAAAGATCTACATTTGGACAGGCAGTTGATTGATATATTTGCATTTGTGGCCTTGAAATAAAATTTGAAATACAAAATATTGGGTCAAGTCTGAGACAAGGTTTCGAAAAGTAGTTTTGAGAATGGCTTGGAGTATTAAAAAACTCATAAATGTGAACTTAATCTTTCAACTTTAGGGTTGATCAGAGAACCTTTAATATGAGCTTTATAATACTCCAAGCCATTCTCAAAACTACTTTTCGAAACCTTGTCTCAGACTTGACCCAATATTTTGTATTTCAAATTTTATTTCAAGGCCACAAATGCAAATATATCAATCAACTGCCTGTCCAAAACATTTTGAGAAAGGAAATGTCTGTTTAGTTAAACCTTTTAAAGAGCAGCATTACATGGGCTTGCCATGTGTTTGGCCTCATGTAATTTCACTTGTGAACCAACCTCTCATTTCAGCAATATGTTTGCATGAGCCTTTGGTTTTTTCTCTTTCACATATTCCAAAACTCTTTAGTAAAAAGTGATTTTATGTGATATGAAAACTACAAACTTATACAAAAAAACAGTACATCACAGACCACAATAACACCAGTCTGTTGCTTTTCAAGGAGCTGGAACATTTTTATATTTTTTAAAAGAAAAGGTTAGCTTCCATCGGTACAGCAATAGCACAGCTCTTAAACCAATCTGTCACATGACCCTCCAAATTTTTCTCTCTTCTCTGTAATCCTGTACGTGCACTACATTTTCTTTACTCTGATATCCTTTTGCTCTCCTCTGTGTAATTCTCTCCATCTGTTCCTCTCTGCTATTCTCTGTCTCTTACAGTATGTCATCTTGACTGCTTCGTGCTCTCTCTCCATCTGCTGTAGTCTGTCGTTTATGAACATATCGGTGCCATCTGGTGGACGCTCCAATCCGGAGTGATTCATGGTACTGTAGCACAAGTGCATTCAGTCTGAGGATGTCTGGGCCCGGCAGGAGTTAAAGGCTCCAATCCAGACATTGTTTGTTCATTACTTTAGTCATCGAGGTATGCTCATTATTGCCATCACCATCCAGTCTATCCATTGGTCTGTGGAGTAGAATACCATGCATGCAACTCTTTCTTTATTGCTCTGGAACTTCAGACCTCCACATTGTATTTATGAACCGTATTAAAAAGCTCTCTCAGGGTGTCTGTTTAGCTTGACATCAGAATTGTTTTATATTATGTGCATGCTACTAATAAATGATGGATAAAGATTCATACACACATTCTGTTTGCTATCAAGCTCAACATATACTGTACATTTAAAATGTGATGATATGTCAATGCTGTAGTCACAACTTGTTTCTGCTGCCCCCAAGTGGCCACTAGAAGCAGTTACTGCAGGTTTAAACTTAACTAAATGTAGGTACTACTTTGTTTTATTTCACCCATTTCAAACATTATCAATTTATTGAACAGGGTAAGTAGCTGTTTTCAGTGTTATAAATACAGGTTAGCTTTTGCTACCTTGACTAGTATGTTCAGAATGCTTTTATTAGATAATAAACAATCATGCTTCTTGTTATATGGGGACAAGTATACACAAGACTGACTTTGTCACTGGGAGGTGGAGGAGATGGTGGAGGGCAAAACCACTGTCAAGCTGCAGACCTCTGTTCAAGACCAAAAAACATGTTGGTTGTTTATTTGCTAGACATCGAGGGGATTCCAGTAGTGTTTGTGCAAGCAAAGGTGGGTATTTTTTAGCAAGTCATTGCTGCATCTACCACTACATTTTGCCCCCAAACATTGCTGTTTTTTAGTGACATATCACTGCATTTACAGCAGCTTTTATGCCCCCAAGTGTGGGTGTATTTCCTAACCATAACTAAGTGTTTCTTGTGCCTAAACACGATGGAAACAGCTTTGTTGAAACATACAGTTTTTCCAATTCCCGCTAGGGTAACAGCATTCTGAACATACTAGTCAGTGAAGCAGGAGCCATCTAACCTATATGTATAACCACGATAGAAACAACTAATGCCTAATGCATTTTTGTAGAAATGTGTCAGAGTTAGTAGTTAGTGGAGTTTGAGTTATGCAAACCTCACGGACACTACTTGGTCATAATGTTACTGGCATAATAGCCTGTAATAAGAGGTACGACCTTATTTTATGAAATGTAAAATGTTTTCATTTATAGTTTACACCATGTTTAACCAGACTTTTGATGACAATCAATTTTACCTTTGCTACTCTTTAAACAGGTCATTTATTAGCAAATTTTATCAGTTGGTTCATTAAGCTGCAACACTATTGGCAGTTACTGGCTGTATAAATTTAATTACAGCTAATCTCTATGTGAGAACTAGTACTATATTTTTCTGGGGCAACCTGTTATTTCATTTAGCAAATCTCACTTAGTAGTAACTTAGTTATAACTTTTCAACTTACAAACAGCTGGTGTAAACAACCTCAGCTCTACAAACCCCAGAGACAGAAAAACATGTAGCTGTAGCCATTGTTAAACTCATACTGCTCATTGCACACTTGCTGATCCACTGCTACACTTTGCTTTAATCAACAAAAAAAATTCAATTTAGCGAGGCTGCATACAATTCAAGAAAGACCTTTCTGTAGCAATCACGTCAGATAGCTGCGATAACTGCTTCAAGGTGGACTAAAATGGCTGCCGCTGCACAACGAAGAAGTAATCTTACATGTCTGCGAGCCCAGTATATTCTTAACATCTTAATTAGACCACACATTAAATTGCTGAGAAGTACAGCATTTCTTATCCCTTTCTGTCAGAGCAAGGACACGGAGCCGCTCAGAAAAAAACACTGAATGGGAGCTGTGCTGAAATAAACATCAGATAAATCAGTCATCTCGCAGGTCTGTCTACAAGTCCAGCAAGTTTTAATGAATTAACTTTTTTAATTGGGCCATGTTTTGACAATCTCAGATCCCATGCAAGCTGATGCAGTTTTTACCCTTGCTCGTAGCTCTGGCACGTCGATGGCCTTGCGTACATCTGAAAAGCTACTTAATCAGCCCGCTCAATTAGATTCAGTTTTATACAAAAGTTTTAATTAGCGCTGTTTTTCTTAATCTGAGTGCCTTTTGACAAAGTCATGAGAGAGATCGGGCGAGATAGAGAGAGAAGCTGATGATTTGGTCCTGCCCTCCGCTTCCTCTTCCTCCTCGTCTCGCATGTGTTTCGATGAGTCATCATCATGTGACTGTGCCAGATTCTAATCAGCTCGCTGCACCTGCTGCTGGTTTCTACAGTGTTACTCTGACAAACACCAAAGATAATCAAGGTGGAAAGGTATACGATGCCTCACCTCACCCCAAAATAACAACAACCAAAGTGCCCGGCCACGGTCCCTTGGCGCATTTGTGGTGATGACATGTGGTCCTAATTAATTATCACGTTATTTGAAAGAGTGATAAGAGCTCTCTGGCAACCTATTGATCAGCTATCTTTTTCTTTGCTTAAGTAAATTCTACAGATTTCTGTCAATAAACACAGTGTATGTAACTGAATAATACTCAAGTACTCAAGTACTGTAACCTAAGCACCATTTTGAGATACTTATAATATTTTTGAGTATTTTCATAACATACTTATATTCAAAAACTCACGTAGTGTTTACTTCACAACATTGACGAGAGCTGGGTTGGTCAGTGTTTCCAGGCTGTATCTCTGCCAGGCCCTCATAATAGCAAAGAAATTGCCCGTCTTCTTGCAAGAAACGTTAAACTTTTGTTGCAGTTTGACCTTTCTTTCTTATGACAGACATTTTTTGAGGGCCTGAAACACAAACTTCTGAAACCAGGTTCTAGAGTGTAGTCTTTTGTAAACCCAACCCCTTCTGTCACCGTGTAAACTGCGCGGATCCTGTGAGAACGGTGACCTCACGGCGGCGCTCTGCACATGCGCATGCTGTTCTTCTAAGGTGTGTGATAACAAACTTACACCGCCAGCTACTGGCCTGCCATGCATACTACGGCGTTATTGGTTGTTTTTGTAGATCCGTGTACACGAGGCTTGTTTTCACCATGTTATCATATGAGCGCATCTTAAAAAAAGCAAAGACGGACTTCTCAGTTTTTAGTCGGGCTGTTTTCGTCTAAACGCTGCCTTACTTCTGAATGGCGCAGTACTGCAGCAAAAAAATCCCCTGCAGCCCACAAAGCATTTTCCTCATAGACTGTAAAAGGGACACGTGTAAAACTTTTGACAGAACATCTCGAAATGCCAACAAGGTAACAAGTAAACAAGTAAACCCCAAAGCTAGAAACCTTTTTGGCGTATGCACCAGGCAAGCAATTCCATTGTAATGAATATCAGGATGCAGTATCATTATATATCTATGATCTCTATGTCTCAACCAGGGGAAAGACTGTAACAGAAAACTGCAGCACTTTCTTCCACAAAAAATCTAAAACTTCTAAAAACAACTGGTCACGTTCCATCAGGAATTTGATACAAAATCAGGGAACAATTAACATCAGACAAGACTGCGTTAACCTGATGTTAGCATGTAGCCACATTGTAGCAGTAATGTTAACACCTGCAGTATCGAACCTGGAGCAGATGACCATATAAAGAAGTCTGTCAAAAGCTGACATCAGCTTGTCTTAAAAGAAGGGGGAAAAAAAGCTAGAAACAGAGTTTTCAAAACATCTAAAGGTCAGTGCTGTGTGGTCTATTAAGAGCGCCCTTACCTTTACAGTATCTGTGGTCTGTTTCTCTACTACATCGTGATAAAGTTTCATTAGAGTAGGAGGAAGTGTCTCACACTTCAGACATTAACTGACATTTATTCTTGAAAAGTGTGGTTATAAAAAGACAATAATAAGGCTTGTAAATGTACAATTTTACACCTTTATGCTCCTTTTTTCTTTCCCCTTTTTTGACAAGGACATTTATTTATTTTTAGGAGATGTGTCCACAAAGGTCTGGGGTTTTTTTTTTTTACAAAGCTCTTAAAAATGAGTCATAACTGATGGCTCACTGAGCAGCACTGAACTGAAACACTTGTAAATTTCCTATGAACCATAATGTACATATATGATTACATTGGACCACTTTTTTTAAACATTAAGTCAGAGATTTGCTCTTTACTTTTTCTGTTTTGTGTAGCTGTGTTATCATGTCTCTCCACAGGTGAATGTACAGGACAGTACATCTGAATGGGGTCAGAGTGAAGTAAAACCAAATGGACAGAAACAATAATGAGCAAGAGCAATCAGAATGAGTGAGCTGTGAACACTTTTTAAATCGTTTTTTTTTTTTTTTTTGATGATGATGAGCAGGTCTTATCACTGCAAGTCCATTTCAATTCAACTTTCAGCACAAAGAAAAACCTTCACCAAACGGGGGACAACTCTCATTCGGACCGAGAGCGGGGCGGTAATTGGAAAGCTTAATTGGGGAGATGGCATCTTGTTAATTGAATTAGCAGCAAGAGAAAAAAAAAATAGAAACTGCCAATTCATGACAATGTCATACAGTGACATTGAGAGGGAAAGAAAGTAAAGAGAGAGAAGCAGGGAAGCTGACAGATAAATGGTAATAAGCGAAGGAGAAAAGAGACATATGACAGGCAGATATAAGTGTCAACAGCAGCTGAAGAGAGGACAAGAGATGGACAAGAGGACTCTTCAATGAGAATGACTTATTTAAGAGGAGAGAGGAGCTGGGAAAGAAGTGTGAGGTGGAGGGAAGAGGGATGGTAAAAGGAAAGGATGTACTGGCACTGAATATACCTAAAAAAGGATCATGTCAGAACAATTTCAAGGTTACATATGCACATAGGTAGGAGTAACACACACGTGCATACAGGACATGCTGTGTACACACACACATACACACACACACGTGGTGCAGTGCAGCCCTTACATCTCAAAGGGGGAAACCCCAGGGAGAAAAGCTCATGGCTGATTACTGTTACAGCTAAGTGAACTGTGTCCTATTTCAGAGACATCAATGTCAAGATTGTGTGTGTGTGTGTGTGTGTGTGTGTGTGTGTGTGTGTGTGTGTGTATGTGTGTGTGTGTGTATGTGCGTGTGTGTGTAAATGGGTTTATGTGAAAGAATACAATAATTATTTTTTCCTCTTACAGCATAAGCTCGCTTTGATTAGCTCAGATGTGCACTTTGAAATGGTCACAATGATCTCTCATAAAACAGAAATTCTGAACTACAGATTTTGTTCCCAGAGTAGAAGGACAGAAATTACTGATAAAGGGTTTGTTATTATAAAGACAAAAAGAAAGGAGAATTGACATTGAGTGAGAGAGAGAGTTTTGATGCTAAAATAACAGCTTTGAATTTGAGCATTTTTTGCTGTCAGACTTGGGCCAAAATTTCAGGCCCGCATAGGACTTCTTGTGTCTGGTAAAACCATCCTGATCAAATGAGCTCAACATTCTGTTTCTCTTCCTGTCTCAGTCCGGACTTTCTGCCCACCCAAACCATTTCAGTCCACCACAGGCCTAGTCGGGCCAATAAGGGATCTGCTCTGTAGCTGAAAACATTGGCAGCCAATCAGGGACTGTGTTATAGTGGATGACTATGCATGCAGGCCACTGCTTTCAAAACAGTAATGGCACTTCACGCAGCAACACGTGGTAACTTTAGCATTAGCAGAGTAAACAAAGCGATTAGTTGTTAATTCAGTAATAGTAGAGTCCATAACAACAATCAAACAAGAACATGAGGATACACTCATTGAGTTTCTAAGAGGAAAGGACTTTTTCGCCATTTGTCTGACTGGATTCGGACAAAGCTTGATTTACTAACTGGCTCTTTTGGTGATGGAGAAGATGTTCCTCGGTAAAAATGCAATGTTGTTGTTTCGCCACTGATTGCGCTAATGGAGGAGCAGATATGAGAGGCTGCAAAGCTGGGGATCACGGCTGTGCAGATCGGTGTCCACAAAGCTTCGGACAGACAACAAGGACGCTGGTTTGCAGTCCAGAGGCAGCTGGTTTGTTAACAAGAAATGCCGAAATATGCTGGCAATGCTAGTGCATCACAAAAACCTCATGGGGATTGTTGTTGGGCAGGTGGACGTTACATATTAAGGATAAATTAAATAAATTGTACTTCTTAGACTGTTACTGTCTAACTGAAGGTATTTGTATAGTACATAGACTGTACATAAAGATATGCCCACTGTGCAGTAACAATATCAGCGGTGGGGGAGTTACTGCCAAAACATCTGTGCAACCCATTGCAAGCAGCCCCATTGAATGCGAGCGCTTGGACTGGCTGTCACAGCTGTCAATCATGGTGGAAAATGCCCTTTTTGTAGTGTTGAATACCTCATTAAAACCAAAGTTATCAGCAAAACGATAGCTTGAACAAACATCAGGGTGATGTGAACTACCATTTTTCCAATCCAATCACAATTGTCCTGGGCATTGCTGAGCCCAGGATGCAGTAATAGTGCCCTCGCAAAACGGTGGCACGCAGACAGTGGAAGGGGAGGTGAATGGCAGCTGAAATAGACGGCCAGTGACAGCTCATCCAGGTTTTCAATTCTGATCTTGTTTTTGTAACGGTATTATGTGACAGTGATTTTTCATTTTGTTGTATTCTTTTATTCTGACGCAACATCCCTTGAAGGCTTGGACAGTATGTAATATTTCATACCTTTCTGAAAAATCTCCAGGGTATACAAGGTATTACAGCACTCACAGAGAAAGCATGGCTTTTCTGCTCAGGGCGCCATTACTCCTCTATAACTTTACATACCAAACAGATGTTTTCTGATATAATAATGCTCTGAATGTTGCATACAGCTCTTTAAAGTTATTCTTTAATGTGGCTTGGGTTTTCAACCCTGAGAACAAAAGAGTGTGTGCAAAGAAACCAGAGACTTTTATTCTCAAAACTGCATCCTGTTTAAATACCTTGTGTGTGTGTGTGTGTATGTGGATTTTTTAAGTAAATCAAAGTTTTAATTTTATGTTGTCTTTGTTCTTTTGTAACTTCAAAGTGTTTTATACTTTGAATGAGGTGAATGTTAATTTGATTAGTAGATAAAAAAAAGTTTTCACTGGATAGGTGCGTTGTTTGACTTCTCTCTGACATTTCTCGATAAAGAAAATGAATGACCGTCTCTCCGCAATAATTTGAAAAAGAAAGGATCCCTTTGGACAAATTTAATTGTCATTTTATTCTCTGTTTAACCTCACCTTTCTTAGAATTAAAGTCATCTTTCTTTGTCTGATGGAGTCTTTTTTTATTGACCTGTGTTTAACTAGCAAGGCCAGTCATTTTCTGATAATGACAGAGCAAGACAAAGACAGAAGTTTTACAGGGCTCCATCAAATATTAGTAAAAAGATACATTTATTACACAAAAAAATGAGACTTAACAAGCTAGCAGAGCCCGTGGACCCTCTGCATGACTATCCTGGACTGAATGGACGGCAGCTCGGACTTAAGCCGTTGAAACAGCTAATATTCAGCAATTATAAACCCCAGCTCTGGGGTTCACTGTGGGCTGGTGAACATGCAGTAGCAGCGGGGGGTCTAATCCCTGTAACAGTGTCCATAACACATGGATGTACACAGAGAACTGGATACAGCGTTGGGGCCCCTTCCATTCCTACTAAAGTTGCACAGTGATGCATGAGGTAAAATTGGTTCAACTGTCAAGTAAAAAATGACTTGGATGATTGTCACTGCTTCCACACCGTGTGGATCATAGAACAAGCACACTGAAGACTTCTGCCCGACGAACTGGTTACTTCTGGTTTAGCGCTTTGTTAAGTTAAATGGGTATAAAGTTATCAAAGTCTGTGGCTTTCATAGACCTTTCAATTGTTATTAGACCGAAAAGATTAAATTCCAGTAGTGAAACAAAATAATTTTTGGAGGTTGTGGCACTGAAAAAAACGTGTCCATCGATTAAAGGGTGTCTCTTTTGCCAGGTGAGTAAATGGAAAAAAAGTTCTTTTGGGCTGCAGAGCATCACATGATGGTATATTTACACTTTCTGGCCACTACGGCACACCTTCTGGGGGCTCTGGCACAAAGTCAAGTCTTGAACTTGAGATTTTCTAGGAAAAATGTTGCCTTTACATAGAGGTCAGTCCACAGGCTAATGGAGGTAAACAAAGTCTCAGTTTTTAAGTTACATTAAAACCTGTTCATCCTTTGGCAACAGAAACAATAAACACTGGTAAAATGTTACATACAGAGCCTTTACATAAGAAATTAACCAGGACAGGTCAGGATTGTGACAACGCTTTTTTTGTTCAGACACCTGAGAGCAATTACAGGCTGCAGGTTTTGAACAGAAAAGTCACAAACTCGTCAGTAGAAAATGTCTTTTCAGATGGCTTTTGAAGCTTTTTTTTCTCCTGTGTTTTGCTGTTTCCCGAAATGAACCCCAAAGAAAATTCTACACATGAGCGGCTGTGTGATTGTCATAATGACAGACGAGTCAAAGAAATGAAAAATTGCATCTCTGGAGTGTGCCTTAGATATATTTGGTCTTTTTTCATCTTTTCTGTTCTCCTCCCCATTGTTTCCCCTCTCGTTTCTTACTCTAAACTTGTGCGTGTTCTCTCGTTTACTCACAGTTTCCTCTTTTCTTCTCTCAGCCCTTGCTTTTTTGACTCCCCCGCTATCCTCCTGCTTCTTCTGTCCATACATTTCCCTCTCCTGTTGCCCTATCTCTCTTTCTATCCTCCTTTCTCTTCCTCTCTACTCTCGCTCTCTTCTTCTCTCACATCCCCACATCCCTCCAGCTTGCTTTTGTCCCTGTCTGTCAAAAGAGTGCTTCTTCAATAACAGGATGCTGCTGCATAACAGTAGCCATTATGCAAATCTATCTTTTATTCAATGTATCAAAAAATGCTTTCTTTGTCAGGGTCAGAATAAATCTCCATAGGGTGATTTTCATGAAAAAGGGAAGACACACGAGATAACATAATTAATTTTTTAAAATGTTTACGCAAGAGTGACATTTTCATAAAATCTTATTAGTTTTGTTATTTTCTACCATCACATAGAATCAGAATATATTCAGTAATGTAACAACTGACTGGATGCCATGGAAGCTTTGATTTTGATTTTGCCTGACACACATAAGATGATTAACTTAGGTTTCTGGCATGTGCATGTATCAGGAAAAAAGATTAAGGACCAGAGACTCATTACAAATTTCTAAAAATAAGGATTTGTTAATATATACATTTGTAAATATTTTTGTGTATTATATTGAACATTTGATATGTTCAACAATGACCATATAATGAAGCATATTTTTCAACCTGGATCCTATTTTCCCTTAATTTTTGTGGTAAAGTGACCAATGGAGACAAAAATTTTTAAAATTGGTACAATATTGAGAGAGTGCTACAGTCTACCGCAGTGCAACAGGCTGCAATGTAACCACTTGGGGGAACTATGCAAGGTCAATGTATGAAACTCTTCTCGGCACTTCTCTCTGCAACTATTGTCTCCCCACATCTTGAAAGATTTCAGAGTGAGACTTCTCCTTGAGCCAGACTTGGTGACACACAATAATAAACATACTGAATTAAGCAAAACCTAACAATAAAAACCAATTTATGGCCAGAAACAAGACATAAAATAAATGATAATGTTTCTCCACAACTGCTGGCTATTTAATTAAGCAACTGTTTCCTAAGACGTTCACCATATAAACACAAAGCTGATGGTATGTCAATACTGTGTTCACAACTTTTTATTTTTTATTGCCCCCAAGTGACCAAAAAAGAAATAGTTTGATGAGAATTTGACATTGGTGTTA